>NC_133204.1:3008251-3238251 GCF_958299795.1 Porites lutea
GTCCCGGTGTTGTGAAATCAATACTCGTAGAAGCCGGGTATATGAGGCTTTTCCATACTCCGAGAACATCTTTCCTTTTAACTACGAGCTTTGAAAACACAATTCTTGCTCGGGTTTTATTTTTATTCCAGGAAAGAAGTTGACAGCACCCTCGGCTCTACAGCCTTTTTGAATTCGTCTCTGCGTCTCTGTCCGTAAAAGTACCACATGAAGCGGGCCAAAAACCTCACGGCAAAAACAAAATACCTCACGGCAAAAATAAAATACCTCACGGCAAAACCAGAAACCTCACGGCAAAAACAAAATACCTCACGGTAAAAACAAAATACCTCACGGCAAAACCAAAAACCTCACGGCAAAATCAAACACTTGAGAGCAACAACAAAATAGCTTTGGTTTTGCCGTGGGTATTTGCTTTTGCCGTGAGGTCTTTGGTTTTGCCGTGAGGTTTTTGTTTTTGCCGTGAGGTTTTCGGTTTTGCGGTGAGGTTGTGAGCCACCGTAATATTTGGCTGTATAGCACTGCGCGCGGTTACTAATTATAGACCCGAAGCTCAGACAAACTGAAATTAACATTAGCGAATTCCTCGCTTTTGTCTGACTTTTGTCATTAAAATGCCATATTTGTCTGTATTTTGTCAAAAAAATGAGAAAAATGACGATGCCATATTTGTCTTTTAACAGCGCTTTCAAGTCAAATGGCTGCTAAAAATTTTAAGCATGAGCGAGATGAAAAATTTCATTTTTAAAATCTAATAGTAAAAAATAAGAAGCCTCTTCTATTAACAGCGTTAAATGAATAGGGTTTTACCGCCTGATTAACCTACTTTTTGCATTGGCCAGAATGCTGGTTATTTCAATAAAGCAAATCGACGCTATTCTTAGATAAACACGTGATGTCGTTCAACAAACGCCTTGAATTTGATTATTTTTTAAACTCTATCCAAAATTCCCACGTGCACGAGCCAAGCAAACTCGTTGAAAATTTGCAGTATTTGCATATTACCGCAGAGAAAAACCTAACCTCAAATCAGTCTTAAATTAAAACGCCGTGTCTAGATACCCGGCAGCCGGGAACTGTTTTCAAAAAACTAGATACCCGGCAGTCAGAAATTTTGACCAATTTTCTCGGAATAGCTCGTTTAATTCCTCTAAGAACATAAGATATTTGTTTAGGAATCTCAATCGATTGTAAATACATATATATATATAGCCACAGCGTAACCCGATATAAAGAGTCTTATTGATCCTTGATTAGCATATAAGAATGGACCGGCGAATCAGTACGAAATTCCGGTTCCAAAGTTATCCTTGAAAAGTCCAATATCAGACTTACCTTAGTATGAAGGACGTCCATTTATTTGCAGTTTTCGTCACCTTTGTGATCGTTTCGTTGTTCTCGTATTATTCACGATCAAATCGTGGTGAAAATTCTGGGATGGATTCCGATAACTTTATTAACGTTGGTTCCAAGAATGGCCCGGTAGCAAACTACTCCAAGCCTCGAAAGATTTTAATTTACACAGAGTTCTTTTACAGCGGTTTACCTTGGCCGGGATTGACAACTTCAGAAGATTTCACTCAGTTCAAAGGCCAGAAATGTTCAGTAACCAACTGTGAACTAACATACGACAAGAATGACTCCATGAGTAGCGATGTAGTAATTTTTCACGCATGTAATATGCCCTCTTCAAAAGAGATGTTTCGATTGCATCGTCAAAGACCTCAACATCAAGTCTGGGTTTACTTCCACCTGGAAAACCCGATAGTTACATCATATATTGCACCTCATAAGCACCGCAGTGACTTGGACAATGTGTTTAACTGGACAATGACGTTTATGCGAGAGTCAGATATTTTCCATCCTTATGGATTTTATTTGCCGCTAACGAAGGGTGAACGTAGTTCAGTACCAAGTCAAAATCACGCCATTGGGAAGACGAAGCTTGCTGTATGGTTGGGAAGTGGTTGTGGCCAAGTTCTGGATGAAAGAAAAGTCCGAATGATGTACATACATAACCTAAGAAAGCTCATTCCCGTTGATATTTATGGAAATTGTGCGAAGTATTTCCATCAAACAGTCCGAGACTGCCCGAAAACGGCGGACGATCATCCGACCCCAGAATGTGCTTCTCTCTTAAAAGAACACAAGTTTATCTTGGCTTTCGAGAACATGAATTGCAAAGATTACATCACTGAGAAATATTGGTGTAATCCCTTGGAACTGGGATTGGTCCCTGTAGTGATGGGGGGTGCAGATTATAAAGCCCTTGCTATACCAGGTTCTTATATAAACGTGTTTGATTTCTGGTCTCTGAAAGAATTAGCAGATTATTTGATGTTTCTCGACAAAAATGACAGAGAATATAATAAATATTTCGAGTGGAAGAAGCTTTATAAAGTTGGCGGCTGTTTGCGAGGCTACAACATGGCGAGCCACTACCCCTGGATGTGTGAAGTTTGCGCTGCCGCGAACAATGGATCGCTTTTAAGTAAACCTAAGTTCTATAAAAAGATTCAAAATTTTTATGACCCAGAAAAAAGATGCGGAATACAATATTCACGACTAAAGGAAATCATATCAGAAGCATTTGATAACTCTCAAAAACTAAGCAAGATCAAATCTAACAGCATTTGATATTACCGCGGCAGAAACACTTACTTAAATTGAGGAACTATAAAACTCAAGTTAGAGCGGTTTTCACTTGACTGTCGAAAGTAATTGAGGAATTGGTTTGGTTTTGGTTTTACTACGCCCCTTGGTTGGCTAGTGTATTTACTTTGGTTTTGGTTTTACGACAGTCAAGTGAAAACCGCTCTAAAGAGCTGGGCAGGAATGACAGCCGTTTTGGTCACATCTCTAAAATGGAAATCACAATATGCGGTAGGCGATCAAGTTTTACTGGTAACTTTTTAGTTTGTGAGTGTGGGTCGGGTGAAGCGAGAAAAAAATTTCGAAAACGCTTTGTTATTATGCTCACCGCCGTTTATCAAACAGGTGAGTTGGACCAGCTGCTAGTTGATGTGAAAAGATGTTTGTTCTGCATTTTTTATTACATTGAATTTGTTTACGTCTTTTCACGAAGACATTTAGCGCGGCATGGAAATTGAAGCAACAGAATAGAATCGTATAGTGAATACCAACAGATTTTAAACTAACAGAACCAGGTGGGCTCCTGACAGAACTATTCATTTTTATGGGTGGGGCAACAAATAAATGATAGAGAATAAATTCATAGTTTAAAACTGCTATGACTTTTTGTTTATATGGTTACTTTCCATGTAAAAATTTCTCCAAAAATAGCTTCAGGAGGAAGATGGCAAAAGAATGTACAAAAGATAATGATCATTTGATTTATTAATAGTGAATTTTTTGTGGTTCAATTAAAGTAATTTTGTCCTTGTTGAAAATTTCGTTTTCCATGTTTTGAGAGTATGGTAATTCGGTATGGTAATGAGTTTGAAACAAAGGAAAATATGGCTATGTTCACTCTATTCCCAGTACTCGCTCGCGTAACACTGGCCTTAATTCTGACCAATTACTAGCGAGAGCTCTATTTTAGGCGTGTGTTTGGGTTTCTCCCTCTGGAGTGGCTTTCTGTGTATAATAAACACGTGTGCAAGCGAATCTGTCTAGGTTGGCTGGGTTGGCTGCAAGGGTGGGAGGATTTGATTCATGCGCCGTCGAATCCCCTTGTGGTAGAGGGGAGTGGGGCTAGTCAACACCCGTTATTTTAAAGGAAATCATATCAGAAGCATTTGATAACTCTCATAAAACTGCTTAAGACAAGACAAGCAAGTAAAGATAATGAAACCGAGTACTTGACTAGCCGCGACAGAAGAACTTACTTAGACTGAGGAGCTATAAAACTCCAGTTAACAGGCTGGGCAGGAATGACTCTTATTGGTCACTCCTCTGAAATGGAAATGACAAGAGGTGGTAATGCACCGGTCAAATCGAAGCTTCAACATGCCCCCCCCCCCCGGGCATACCCCGAGCATTTGACACCTTTGCCGTCCCGGGGAGGAGGGAATTTGATTATCAGAGTCTTCCAGGGGGTGGGGAATTTGATCCCCATGCTTTAGGGGTGGGGAATTTGAACTGCACCCTCGATTTCATGTAAAATCTTTGGCCTGGCGAGCTATCATGGGGGACGCGGTGTTAGAGGATTTTCGTGGAAAAGATTGTGCCTTTGTGGCCAATTGGTTACAAGGAAAGGGCTTAAACAAGCTTTGTGCCGTTTTTGAAGTATTTAAATTTTAAAATTTTTAATATTGGATTCAGGCTTTGAATGTATGAATATATGTTATTGTTGTGTTTACTATGAAATACAATACCTATACCAGCGATTCAATACAACAACATAAAATATAATAAAATAAAATAAAAAGCTCAGGTCAACTACTTTGATCTACTGCAAGTATGTTAATTTATACGGTGAGCGATGATGCATGTCAGTGAAATGGTCATGTCAGACATGATGTAGTAATCTCAATATGTGGGATCTTTTTTATAGAACACTTTGTATGTTGCATGATGAAGAAAAGCTGAGCATTCGGTGACCTTGTAGCAGCGATTTCCGCCGCTTTGCACGAGTGTTTTGTTCGTAGTAAATACGCTAACAGTGTTTCTCAGTTTTTGTCATATTTATTAAGATTTTGTTCGACAACTGAAGGCGTTTCCGCCGTCCTTCTGTCATTTTCGTTCCATTGAAATGTCCCCGGGGTGGGGGCATTTGATCACCTGAATGGACCCTAGTGTGGGGCATTTGAACGGCATTTTGGCCCGGGTAGGGGGGAATTTGAACAATAATTTTCAAAAAAGTCAAATGCCCGGGGGGTTGCCCGGGGGGGGCATGTTGAAGCTTCGATTTGACCGATACATAATGATCAAGTTTTACTGGTATCATTTTATGGGAATTTTAGTTACGGTTCGGGCAATGTTAACGCGAGAAAACGTTTTGAAAAAGCTTGATTTCGAAAACACTTTTTTCAAACTATTTACGTGACACTTTCGTACATTTTTTTTTCTCTTATTGTGTTTCTTACCTTGGAGATTATACCCATTGGACCCGCAAATATTTTATGTATTGTTTCAAATTTTATATATTTGTTTTACACCTTTTACTTTTTCAGTTTTCAACTTGATAATGGCGTAACGTAGCGCCGAAATGTCGTTCACTTTTTAAAATGTTTTTCAAATGTATTTTAAAAATCTTTTAGCGTTTAACTTTTAGATCAAATCATTTTCGAAATCTCTCCTGTTACTTTTTTAATGCTCACTGTAACTGCATTTTTATAATCAAACTGGAATGATAAAAAAATATGTTGGCATTCATTCGTGATTTAGGAAATAAAAGACCATAAAACTGTACCGTGCGAGCAGAGTCGGAGGATCGATGAGACTCTAATGATGCAAGGGATTGTGCTATTGATGTCGTCTTATGCGGAGAGGAAACTGGATCCAGGCGCGACGACGCCTGAGGGGACGCCCGAGGGTTTAGGGTTGTTGACCTGAGCGTCCGTCCGAGGTGTCTTGATTTGAAACGCACCAAGGACCAAGGTCATGGCGTTTAGATACTTAGCACAAAAGTGCCTCCTGTCTTAAATGAATCTTAGGTTAAAGGGAAACCTCCATGGAGAAATGTAGGTTATTCAAGGAAAGGAAATCTATACCTTTGATAGGTCACGCAACTCGAGTGTTGTTATACTGTCAAGTAATTTGATGATAAGCTTGAAGTTGCATTGAGCAATAACCATTTTGACGAAAAGTTTCAATGCGAAGACTGGTCCATCCAGCTCGTTTACAGCACTGGAAATGGCTATTTCGTTTTTGTGGGCTTTGTATTTAAAAGCAAGTTTGATTCTCCTTGCAACGCTGCACAAAAGTGACGGATCTTTGGCGGCGAACGGCCGCAACGTTTGTTCAAGGTCTCAAAGGTACAGTTTTAAAAAGACATTAATTTTGTTTCCTGAGCAGAAGAAGACGAAGTGCATGATTAGCTCGCTGTCTTTATGTTTGTTCTTTAAGGCAAGATTGAACCCTCTTTTCTGTAATATTCTGCACTATATATTAAGTTTAGTATGCATGCCGAATAAATGTGGCATGGGGGAAGTTAATTTTCTTTTTCTGCAGTTTGTTAATTGCGTGTATTGCTAGTATTTTTTTACTAGATCATGATGAAGATTTTTTTGTTTTACCAAATGCCAATCAAGCCAACCATAATTGTCATTTTTCATTCCTCTGATCAACCCTCCCCCACTCCCCCCCCCCCCCCCGCATCCTAAAGTATTTAGCATTCGTCATTGGCTTCCAAAGTGCTGTCCTGTAGGATATCCCTGGGATTGCTTCCATCTGCAGAATACCTGGGATATAAGGAATAACTGTTACCCTTAGGCTGGGAAAACAGTGGTCCCTCTTTGCCACTAGGCATGTTTCTCCTGGTCGATTATAACTACTATGTTGACCAATCAGAGCTCCTGAGCAGATTCTGGCAGATTTGACATCATACATCCCTCCTAACAAAATGTGCCTAGTGGTGAGGAGCGAGGAGAGACAGATGTTTTAACTCCTAGGTCTCACTTGTGCTAGAGCCGTGCTAATCCTTGATGAATATTTGTTTATCTAGCACATTCTTAGCTCATTGCACATTTGACCTACCAACTTAGCCTTAATGCTTGCTTGCCCTAAAAAGAAGGAAGAATTGTCATTGGTAGGTGTGCATGGGACTGCTCTGGACTAGTAAACCTCAGCAACAGCTTGCCCTAATTAAGACCAGCAATTTTTGTAATTTCATGTAACCCTGGAATGAATGTTTACAGTGAATATTTATTAAACATGCACATGATAATAGTATTGATTATGATGCTCATCATCATTATGAGGAAATATAGCCTTTCCGTTTTGATGAAAACTGATGTCAAACAAACTGTAAAACATACCATAATTTATCCAGCAGTGACAGAGTTTTTTTTGAGAAATGTACACATTCTTGTTGCATACTTACTTGATTATCAGCTGACATGTAGATCTTATGTTTGGAGCACAATTAATTTAGCTTTTCACAGACATACTTACGGTCCTACCAGATGAGCTGGCAGAGAAGATCTTCAACTGGTTGCGGATTTTGGAACTTGAGACGATGCACTGTCTACAGGTAAGCATTACAGTGCCATGCCCTGCCTGGGCATTATAATAAGCAACTGTTGAACAGGGAAGGGTGTGTTTCTTTGGGATGATACGGATCAGGATTAGTGATCCAAGATCAGTTGGATCATGGTACATGAAATAAAGAGGTGGATTTGGTGGTACCTTTGATGTGCCATGATTTGATGAGTGATCTCTGATCACTGATCCTGAACTGAATCATCCTAATGGAACTGATCACCCTAAGATTTCAAGGTACTCAGGGTATATGCAGTTAGATCGGGATCCATCCAATAGAACAGCTAGGAAGTTTATTTGGTTCTATTTTCATTTTGTTTTCTGTGAAAGTAGTTGGGTGTCATGCTTGTTGATGTAGTAGCCAGGGAAATTCCTGGCCCCTGGCCTGTAGTGACAGTCTAGGGCCCAGTTGTTCGAAGGCTGATTAGCACTAACCCGGGGTTAAATCTTAATCTGGGTTATTTTTGCTTGTGTTCAAATGCATTCTCTGCGATAATTTTCTCTATTCTATTTAGAGTAGCCAATCATCAAGTTGTAGACAAAAAGAATTAAAGTGAATTTGCTTTTTTAGACTTTCATATCTGAATTCAAATTTTGCACTTATCCTGGGTTATCTTGACCCAGCTTTGAACAATCTGGCCCTGGTTGAAACTAGCTACAGTGAGTACAGATCAGCAGACCATATTCAGATGGAATCTTAATTTTATAGAACAGCGTATGGAGTTGCCTACAAATCAGCTACACGACAAGCATATAAAGCTGTGTATTTTTGCTGTCCTGGTTGGAAGGAACAAGGCAGGGGCTGCCCAATTGGTAAGGAATTTTGATAGGCTGAGTGTACTCCTGGGAGGGGTGGGGGTACTCTGGACTTCAAGTGGTGAGGAGGATCGAAGGATCTTCTTTGGGTTTCAATTTGTTTTTCTGCGGTTTTTTGGGTAGGATAATTTTGGGAAGTAATATTGCATGTAGTGTCAGCATCTTCTGAATGCATAGTTCTGTTTATCAAACATGTTTATGGTATACTCTGAATACACTCAGTTAGATGATTTCTCATCCATCATGTTTATGTTTATACATTACCTTACCTTATCTGTTCGTGCTCTGTTTCGCATAAGGCCTGCAACACCTGGCCATCTGGGTTGGGGATTGGGCAATGGGTTATGTCCCATATCTGTAAAAAAAAACCTCATTACTGAAACAAGACACACATACAAAGCTATATACACTTTTCAAGATCATGTTTATTAAGTCACATACAGAGTTGGAATTACCAGAAAATTTGCGTGGGAGTTTTTTTGGATCAATACATTTTTGGTGCTGGAATGTTATTTTGGAAGGCGCCCTGAGGATTGAGGCCCTGTCATTTGAAATCTGGAGTTCTCTTCCTGTGGTGTGTTTGTTTTATCAAGAAATTATATAAATACTAAGCAAACCATGCTGGTTTACCACTGAAAGCTAATTGCCTGGGATTCATATTCCTTGAATTTTGTTTAATGTTAAAATTTTTGTGTTATTACAATGTGAGGTGATGGTGTTTCAAAATGCTGGAAGAATTAGGTGGCACACTTTTCTCTGAATCTGCTGTTAGAAGACTGAATCCAGATTACTCCATTGACGACCAAAGAATTTGTACTATTTTGTAGCAGCTACTTCTTGGCCCATGGAAGGGAAGACGGATTCCTGAATCCATAAAATGTTTTGTTTGTGGAATCTGGATTCTGGAAAATATTTCTTTTCTCCATTTTTGAGGTTATGACAATTTAAAGCTATGTTACAGGGTTCTCTTATCATTGATGTATTTTTTGCCTTGTACTTTTTATTAATGAGCTATCTGCAAAGATGCCTGTGTAAATGGAAGTTGTACTAAGCCAGATACGTGTTCATGCAATGCAGGCTTTTATGGAAAGACATGTGACAGAGGTGAGGGGAAGATTGTCAGTAGTGTACTCTACCAAGTGTATGTCAAGTCTCTAAACCAAAAGCTCTGAAATCCATTATTCCTGAAAAATTAAGATTTACTAGGGGACAACAAAGACTGTTAGTAAGGTCCTCCAGAAAATCTAAAGAAGATTAGGAGCAAAATAGAAGATGGATTATGTGCAAACAGCTAGACATTTTCATGACTTAGGTGATAACATAAAATGACAGTCCTGTCTTAGTAGGAGACATACATGTAAACTTAGTGTCGTCAGTTACTACTTTTGTGTTAAGTACATTGACTGCACTCAGCTAAAGTGTGTTTTTTCTTTTCTCCATTTTGATCATTTTTTGCCAGAATGTCCTTCTCATAAGTGGGGCCCTCACTGCCACCATGACTGCAAGTGTCAGAATGGAGCAAAATGTGATTCACGAACAGGTTCTTGTTCCTGCACCCCTGGGTGGCAGGGTGTGGTTTGTGAAAAGCCATGTGACCAAGGTTACTATGGTGACAAATGTCAAAAACAGTGTCAATGCTTAAATGGCGGTACATGTGACCCTGTTATGGGAAACTGCATGTGCGGACCTGGCTATACTGGGAAACAGTAAGTACTTTATATTGATTTTATGCCACTGTACTTTCCTTGTTAGCAGAAATTGAAATTTGTCCTGTGAACACTCAATGTTGTGGTTAGAAAGTATCGTTCTCACTAGACTCGTGCACAAGAAAATGATGATTTACAACACCACAAAGAAGAAGCTGCTATTTTTTAACATGTGCATGCTGTTGCATGGAAATTGTGTGTAGTGAGGATGCGCCATTAAATAATTAGCTAATAATTTGGAGATCGATAACTTAAGAATGTGTAACTTGCTACAGTTGTTTTTGGTCTTATCTCCATTTTTGTCTCCATTTTCTTGAAAATTTACAAAATAATGATAAAAACATGAGTTGTAGATTATCATTAAGAGGTTATGAGTTTTGTAAAATTCTTACAGTTTAATTGGTTTGCAAAGTTCTACAAAGGAATTTCAGTAAATTCTTTCACTTATTTTAAGCTTGTGTTTTATGTACCAGGTGTGAACTTCAGTGTCGCCAAGGTTGGTATGGCCAAGACTGCCTCAACAGATGTGGGTGCCTTAATGGTGGCAGTTGTCATCATGTCACTGGCACATGCAACTGTACTGCAGGATGGAAGGTACCTCACGCTCGCCACAGAAAACAGCCAACATTTTGCTGCCCTGTCACTGGTTTCCCCGCAAAATGGCCTTTTAGAAACAAGCACAAAAATTCCATGCTAATGATGTGTCACTACCCTGATCTGGGTGTTCTGATTGGTCCTGCCAAGTGGGAAATTTGCTTCAACCAGAAGCACTACCAAGATTTGGGTAGTGACACATCATCTGTGTTCGTTTCTCAGATGTCACTTCACAGGGAGACCAGTGGCGGCATCACAAAATGTTGGCAGCTGTCTTCTCAGGTAGCTCAGTAGCTGGAAATTTGATTTTTCACAACAGATAACTTGAAGTCTTTTTATGGGTGCTTCAGTGCAATTACGGAGGCCCTGACAGGTAAATTCCGACAAGTGACATGGCCCAAAAAGTAGCAACAGCACGTAAAATGAAATCGCGACAAGAGACAACCTCCCTCTGCCAAATTGCGACAGTGACAGCGAAGCCGACAATAAGCGACAAGCATTTATAAACACCGACACAAGACGTTTTAAAATTCAGACGGGTGACATGGGACCCTCCCCTGGCAGGGCCTCATTACTGTTGGTGACATCTCTGTTACAGTCAATTGGCTCTCTAGCTTTAATACACTGTTACGATCATTAGCAGACAGCTTTAATTTATTATAAGGTGCCAGGGACCACTGGGCACTGCTAGGGTACAGCCCCGCCCTAATAAAGCAGCACACATAACCAACAATAGTCAGAGTAATTCTCACTTTTTTTAGGTCCCCTTGTTATTCTTATTTTAAGGAATCATGATGAGGTTACAAGAAGTTTGGTTGTAATTATTCACTTATCGCTGAACTTTCATCTTCTCTAGGGTGACTTCTGTGCAGTAAAATGCCCAGAAGGCACATATGGGTATAACTGTGCTCTAACGTGTATTAACTGCTTGAATGGTGCTGTCTGTAATCATGTCAATGGAAGCTGTACTTGTTCCCCTGGCTACCGTGGACAAAGGTAATAGTTATTCAAAGTTGGAAAAGGCAGTAGAGGTTTGTCACTGCCATAAAAACTCATATACCAGTTGCGGCACTGCGTAAAGTACAAAGTATATGTTTATAGGCTTTTCTCAATCTGACTCCCTAAGGTGTGGTTTTCTTGTGAGAGGCTGTCATGATCAAAGCATTTCTTGGTATCTGTGGTGCATACCATCAAGAAATATTGCTACATGTTTTTGTACTTTCCCTGGACAAAGAGTAAACCTATATACCTGTCTGCTGCTGGTACCCAAATAAACATGAACCCATATACAGCTGTACATACTGTATGTATTTAACAATTATTCCTCGAGCCTGAATGGGCTCTGAGTCAATAGTCCATGATGCCTAAGGCTGAATTTTTGACCAACTAGTTGGATTTTACTAAAACAATAACTGTTTTAGTAAAATCCAACTAGTTGGTCAAAAATTCAGCCAAAAAAAAGGACAAAACAACTTAAGCTAGCAAAACGTGATGGAGCCGCCATTTTTTTTTTTTTTTTTTTTTTTCACTACTAGTGGGCTATAACATATAGCCTAGTAGTAGCTCAACCAATCAGAACGCAGCATTGATTATAGACCACTCGTTGGATTTTACTAATGTGCAATACTACATGTAGTTACAATGTAAGCTCTGTTTTTAAGTGGTAATACTGTAAAATGTCCCATGTGCTCATTATAAACAGAAATCTTTAGGTAAGACTGATCTATGCAGGGAAATAATCAAGCCACGATACGCCCTCATTCCCAAGGTTCTTTCCTTCTTGTCCCCATGGAGGGAGAGACTCCTACGGCAGTGAATCTGCAATGTTCTTTGCCAAAATATTTGGAGTGGAAAGTGTCCCCAATAGATTAACATAATTTTCCAGATACTCTACAGGAAGTTATACTTTCACCATGACGGTATTTCATACATTATTTTCCCTTGACTCCTACTCTCAGAGGAGACAAATCTCCCACATATCTACCCCTCCCTCGAATCGTTTATTTGTTATCTCCCAGATCCTCGGAGATACTTGACCAGACCCAACCAGGGTCTCTCTCTCTCTCTTGCTCTGTGGGACAATTAGAATCAGCGTTGGCCATGTTAGGGGTATTCATCAATGTTGAATCTTGAGAAGGTATTGAATGACTTATTATGATATTCTTATTCTATATTCTGGTGACACTTTCTTGTTCAAATGACAACTCAGGAAAACTACTGTCGAATACAACCTGTGGGAAATTGCTTTCCTGCCTTGTGACTGGCTGTATTGTTGATGGAATTAGATGATACCTTATCTATATAGTTACCTGGTCTAAGAAAGTTACTCTGGGTCCAAAGCTTATAGTACCTGAGGAAACGATGGTTGGATTACATACTTAACGTATCTTTTCTTGTTAGGTGCGGAGATATCTGCCCTCCAGGAACCTATGGACATTCTTGTGCTGAGGAGTGCAGATGTAAAAATGGAACATGTTCGCCAGTGGATGGCTGGTGTAATTGTACAGTAGGTTACACTGGAGCGTACTGTGACAAGCCTTGCTCTGTTGGCTCTGCTGGATTGAATTGCACCAAGCAATGTAACTGCACAGTTCATGGAACTTGTAATCAGTTCACTGGAAAATGCCAGTAGGTATTTGTGATTACACGTAGATATAATTTATAAGCAGTGTGTCCAAATCATCTAAGATTGTGCCTTAGGGAAGGGAACAGGGTTTCAGGTGACAGAAATTCCCAAGGAAAATAGGTTTGAGCTTTCAACAGAAATTTGAATGAAAGCCCAAGCGAGATACATTCAGGCGCTGACTTGCTGCAACATTTGTTTTCTTCTTATCTTTGATGGCCAACTTTCTGCAAAAACAGCGTGACATGAGAGACAATCAAGTTGATGTCCTTGCCGAGATTGACTGTGAATTTACCTGGGATTAAATTTTTCACCTTGAAACCTCCTTGTGCCTGTGTCACTACTTCTCAAGCAGACACCTATCCAAAATACCAACATTAGTTTTCCTCACTAAATCAGGATACAGACTTTTTTCTGATCTTTCGGCCAAAAGAAGATTTATAATTATTCGGGAGGTGTAAAAATTAGGGATAATAGAAAGATATAGAACTACGTTCTCGAAAACGGCAAACGTCAGATGCAAGTTCAGGATTTCTCAAATTAAGAAATAAACAAATAAGCGCAGTTGAAAATAGTTCTATTGTGTATAAAACTAGCATGAAACTTCTATTTCTGTGTTGATGTAACTAACAGTAAACGACAAGTAACGGGAAACCTTGGTCGTATGGACGTGATTCCTAAGCTCTCTTATATTTCTGTGTTTGACTGGGAAACGGAAGTCAGCTTTAATTCAAATTATCAGGAAGTTTGAGAAACCGAGGGAAATAGCAATCGGGATTGTACTGTTTGAGGGCGTGTGATGAGACCTCTTGTGTTGAGCGACCAGCTCCTTAGTCTTTGTAATGTATACGCATCCGTTCCACGCGTTTACATAATTATGGGTGTTAAGCCTCATCTTTAAGCAGCAGAGAGCCGCCATGTTAGTTCACACAACTACTCGGAGTTTTCGTGATTATTAAAGGATTTTACAGTCTCCTTCGCAGCCGTTCTTTTGTGTCCTCACACAACGCTCCTCTAAAAGCAATAACAAAAAGAACAAAACAAAAACGGCTTCGTAGAAGACTACCAGCTTTCTGAAGCGACCATCACAAATCGTGACCGTTTTAAGAGGTGGCTTACAGAGGTTTGACTGAATACTAATCCCAAACTGAACGCTATAATAGGGAACTTAAGCAACGGCGACGGCGACGGCAACGTGAACGGCAAAAAAGCGATAGGGTTAGATTAACAAAACAACAACTTTGCACGAGCATAACGCTTTTTTGTACACTTCTTCATTGTCGTTTCACGACTACGACGTGAAATTTGGTAATTTTAGGTTTTGTGGAGGACGTTAACTAAAGACAACGACATTTTTTTTTCTTTTCCTCAACTTAGATACAGTCCTTTAGATTCCACTCCAGAAAATTCGCCAACATTTGACGAATTAAACAAAATAGAATGAGCGCGATAAAGTTTGAAGCGGTTAGTGACGTTTTCGTAGCCGTCGCCTTCGTTGTTGCTTAAGCTCCCTAATTTCGTTTCACTCTCATCCTTAGATGTCAACCTGGTTATTACGGAGATCACTGTCAGATGCAATGCAAAGAAGGCTCTTTTGGTCCTCAGTGTAAAGGAACCTGCCAGTGTCTTAACAACGCGACCTGTGACAAGACAGATGGTACATGCGACTGTTTGCCAGGGTGGATAGGAGTTCGGTGTGACAACCCATGCCCTGCTGGATATTATGGCAAATACTGTCAATCAAAGTGCAAATGTCAAAATGGAGGGTCGTGTGATCCAGTTGATGGCAATTGTACTTGTGTGAATGAATGGCAAGGCCAGACTTGCGACCTCTGTAAGTTAGCTTTACAGTGCTGTTATACACATTTCAGAATCTTATATTACGAAGCGAGTAGCTCCCTTATATTCGTGTTACCGCGGCGTTTTCAAAGGCAAGTGTATTCCTCACGTAAGAGAGGTTTACAAGAGAGAAATCCGTCTCGCGCGCAGCGCGTGGATCACGCGTGGATGTTAGCGGCCTGCAAACTCGGAAGCGACAAAATTGGTCCGTTATTTTTGCGACCGTTTTTGGCGATCAAGAAATGCTATTGGCCATGAAATTTGGTAGCAGAAAGAGTTTGAAGCAATTTGGATTGTAAGCTTCAAATAATAGTGAAAATTGATGCACAATAACATTTGTCAGTGCGTCTCGCTTTGCAAACGAGTTTGCTTCTTCGGTTGACTGTGTGTCGGAAGTGTCTTTCAGTTCGGGTTTTTACGCTCAAAACCTAAAACGTCATGTAGTATAAGATTTGGTGGTTTCATTACACTGACATGCTTTGATTTAATTTGCGTTTCTTTATTTTTTGTCTTAAGTGTGTGACAGTTGGACCTTTGGTGAGAACTGTAGGAACTCATGCCTATGTAATCAAACTCAAACAGATCGGTTGGTTGGATTAATGAATAGAGAGGTTAACCATCACGTTTACGTCTAACGGCAAAAGCGAATTTCAAGAATTTGTATTACGTGACCAAGTTTCCCCTTAACTTGTCGTTTACTGTTCATTATTTCAACACATAAAGGAGTAGTTTCACGCAATTTTTTATCCATACGAATTGTTCTGAGCTGTTTTTTATATGCTCATTTTCTATTTTGAGAAATTCTCAACTTGAATCCTACGTTTGCCGTTTGCCGTATACGTGATGCTTAAACTCTCTAATTTAAAGTTTTTTTTACCGTTGATTTTTTAATAGTGACTATAATGGGTCCATTTGGTTCTTTGCTTATTTTTCTGGTGTTGTCGCCGAAATTTTCAGGCTAAATTTTACGACACTTCTAAGTAGTTTACTGTTCTAAAGGAAGGTCATGGGATTCACATAAATTCCATGAATTTAGTGAACTCGTAAAGTAAACATAACGGAAAGTGGTTTTCTGCCTGGTTGGCAAAATAAATCAGTGTACATTGTAATGAAAGTGCTGATATATAATATCAAACATTTTACGAGATCGGTATACCATACCTTACGTTTGTTACTTTTCTTTTGCAGATGTCACAAGATAACTGGTAAATGTATTTGTAAGAGCGGATTTACAGGCATTCACTGTAATCAGCAAATAAGTAAGTGTTATGGATATGTTCCACCAAGATTGAATACGATAGAATAAACTGACGAAAGCGGCCTCATGAAGGTCGTTGTTGCAGCCTGTAGGTACAGAGCGATTGGTTTTAATAATCCATGATGAGAACTGATAATAGTGCTAGGCGAGAAGAAGGGGCTTCTCTCTCCCTTTTCGCTCCATGTTTTTTGGCGTCTTTGAAACGTGTACTCTCTTTCACTCCCTTGCTCTGGTTGTGTGATCACTTATTTTGCTATTTCTATATTTTAGCAGAGGCAAAACGCTTATCAAAGACGCGCATGATCAGAGCTCTGTACCTGTAAACACTTTTAAAGTAGAGGGAGAGACGAATACCACATACTTGCGTAGGCACTCCAAAGTAGCTCCGCAAGCACAGGGTACGCAATGTGGCAGAATGCACCATTATAATCTTGCTTGTTTATAAACTCTTACACAGGGTGCCAAGTTGGTTTTTATGGCAACACATGCAACAAGAAGTGTAGTTGTAATGGTGCCCCATGTGATGTGGTTACTGGTGAATGCTATTGTCCTTCTGGTCTTATGCCACCCTCTTGTGTTGACAGTAAGTGATCTTAAATCTTATAAACTGGTACTGTCATCTGAGTCGTTCAGGAATAATTACCACCGTAAAAATGTATATTTCTTGTGAAGCAAGGGTGGCGCAGTGGTGAGAGCACTCGCCTCCCACCAAACTGGCCCGGGTTCAAATCCTGGCGTCAACGCCATATGTGGGTTGAGTTTGTTGTTGGTTCTCTCCCTTACTCCGAGAGGTTTTTCTTGGGGTACCCCGGTTTTTCCCTCTCCTCAAGAACCAACACTTCCAAATTCTAATTCAATCTGGAACGCACGGACACGTTTAAAAGAGGGGTAAAAAAATTACAACAATTTACAATTATTTTGAGTAATGAATGGCTAGCGCTCAAAACGTCGTTGGCTAATTCACTTTGTAAACACTATCCTTAATCCACATTTCTATCTTTAATTCCTAAATGTTGCATCGAGTTTCAGACCTGGATCGCTGTTGTGTCGAATTGCATTATGGGACGAGGTTGCGCTGGAAACTGGGTCAAAGCAGTTTTTCCCTCGAAACAGTTCCATAATGCAATTCGACACTACCCTGACCCAGTCTCACGCTCATAATGCGCGGCTAACGAAAAATTGGACATCAACGTTGACCTCCGCATTAATGACCGTCGTGAAGGCCACACATTTTTGGCGAGACTCGTCATGCCTGACTGCCTAACTCTTCTGCGACCTGTACATCTTAACCTAACACTTTTAAAATACCTTACAAGTTATCTATTAGGCCAATTTTATTTATTATTTGTTCCTTGGCTTGGAAATGGATTTTTCATCGCTGAACCACAAGCACAATGTGACCGCTTTTGTTTTTAGGTGTGGACTTGAAGAAGCCTCGGAAGAATCAACCCTCTGTAGGCAATTAAGTTTGTCAATATCGTTACCGTGAATTTGAAAATCATTTAAAACCGCGGCTAGGATAAGGTTATTCAGCAGAGCGCTTGACTGCGGAGCAGGAGGTCGCGAGTTCGATTCCCGGGACCGGACCAATACTCGGGGCTTTAAAATACCTAAGAAATGAAGGTACTGCGTTTGCCCTGCAAACTGCGAGACCTTAGAGTCATTAAAATGTCATTCATCAGGAAAGTAATCGCTTTATTTCATTAACAGAGTGTCCTACAGGAAAGTATGGTTATAAGTGCCAGCAATCGTGCATATGTCAAAACGGTGCTTCATGTGATCCAGTGTCTGGTGCTTGCAGTTGTACAGCAGGCTGGCAAGGTGTCTTCTGTGAACAAGGTAAGTGTCTGCATGTAACTGCTAGCGCTGGCAGGGCCTTGAAAGATGAAGAGAAAAGGGCGACCTTTACTTTCATTTGATAATATGTGTATGAAACTAGGGCTTGTCAAAATAAAATGAGGGAGCTTAATAAGGAACCACGACGACAACGACAACGTCAAAAAACGAGTGGGTTTTTGAGCAAAACAAAAGCTCTGCACGTGCATCACGCGTTTTAGGATATCAGTATTTCACGTCCACCGCAAGACTACGACGAGAAAACTCCTAATTAGACGTTTTATCGAGGACGTAAACGTACGACGACGAATTTTCCTTTCTCTTTTTGAACCTGAATAAAATCCTTAAGAATTCAACTCCAGGAAAAACCGCCTACCTTTGACAATTTGAGCGGATCCAGATAAACGCGATAAAGTTTGAAAAGACGCAAATTCAGTTTTTCTAATTTAGCGACATCTTTACTGCCGTTGTCGTGGTCACTTCTTAAGCTCCCTAATAACGGCTTGTCAACAGGCAATGTCCAGCCAATATGACCATTTGTCATTTTGGCCGGACACCTACTGTAAATGGATTTGAATGTATTTGTTTTGAAGTACGCCTTTTCTATAGGAGGAATTTTTTTCTTCCATTAAGCTGTTACGGTTAAAGCTCGTGGTTAAATTGTTATTATATTATTTTTAATATTTTGGACTGGGAAAATCAGAAACTACTACGTGGAGGAAAAAGTGAACGTGAAGAACCTTATTTTCACATGAAAGGATGAGCACCCGGGCTAGCTAGAAAATAGGCTAGAAACTGACGTAGATCAGAAGTACTGCGGATATTTTGAAGGATAAATTGTTGTCAAACTTAAAAAATCTTGAATACTTGAAACATTTTGGGAATGTTGATTGTGTAGTGACCAAAACAAAGATCAGCACACGCAAGTAGACCTCAAAACTACAAAATTACTTGCTTCTTGCGGTTCAGTTTTCTCACGCCTAATTGGCTTATTCGCTGCAGCACAAAGATATTGTAGAAATATTTCTGGTGTTCACGAGTTTTTGAGTTCTAAAGTTAGGGTCCGTTCAAGATTTGTCTTTGGCTTTTAAATATGAACGAGATTTGAGAATAATGATGGTGATGCGTTTGTTCGTTGCAGGCTGTGCTGACGGTTGGTATGGCCCAGGATGCAACAGTAGCTGTGATTGTCTGCACCACTCCACCTGTCATCACGTGACTGGAAAATGCACTTGCAGTGCAGGCTGGGAAGGCGTCACATGCAACAAGTGTAAGCAAACCGTTAATATACTCCCTTAAGTGCGTATAAATTCAAGGGTTTATATTCAACTAATCAAGGTCAGTTTGCTTTGTGGAACTGATGTATGTGTAATCAAATGGTTTACTCGTGAAATTAGGGGATAATTTCACGCGCGTTTTGTCCAAATTCTGGACAAAACGCAAGTGAAATTATTCCCTAATTTCACGAGTAAACCATTTGATTACGTATTAATATCATGGACCACAAATTACGCTCACAATCGTAGGTTTTTGACATGTTTTTCAAATTGATCATCGATCGAGAACTCCACGCACTGAAAACGTTAGAGCTTAAATTTTTGCTTAAGTTCATAATTTTCAGAAGTTTGTGACAAAATACCTGATAGAATCTTTCCTGATGTGCTCTTTCATGTGTTTAGGTATTCTAAATCATCTTTTAATGCCATGACATCTTCATTCGTAACATTTTGAAACTTTGCGGCCATCTTGGTGCTGATACGTACGGAACGTTGCCATGAAAGTTTTGTAATTTCACATATGAAATTATAAATTAACGATGAGGACCCATTCGGTTGGGTGACCCGCAGGGCGGCCTAAAAAGAGTACAAACGGAAGACAAGAGTCACGTTAAATCATATTCCGTACTCAAGAAACCGGTCAGCCTTTTCCCTGCAAATGGCTAGATCTTCGTGTGGCTCGGATGACCATGTAAAATGGCGGTCCCTTCTCCCGTTGGAGGCGTATTAAAAATAGTGTCGTCAACGAGTACTTGCGAAGTAAATACACTGACAATCAAACAAGAGAGAATCTTAGGACACAGAGAGAAACGCCCAGTTTAGCCCTTGGGATATGTGAACTATTTTACCTAAGTTATTTTTAGACCAATTAAACGCTTCATTTATCGGAAGTTGGTTTCCAGAGAGGTCTGCAAACTTTTATTCAGTGTTGTCAAGAGAGAATTCGACAGTCGCCATTACATTATTCTGCATTTTTTTTTGCTTCGAGGCAGTTGCGTGTGGACTTGATGACATTTCAAACAATCGATTAAAATCTGCGGACGTCCCATTGTTCTCTCTTGCACTCAAACAAAGTGCATTTTTTTTGCAGTTTCAGCTTCCCATAAGCTGTTACCCAGGATATAGTACAAGTTAGTATGTAGGTAAGTACCTGTAGGCCTTTTTTGCCTCTGTACTCACTTAAGTTCATTTTTGTTTTGCTCTTTTTCAGCATGCGATCCTGGCTTCTATGGACTTGGTTGCCAATCTGCTTGTCAATGTTATAAAGATAACACAATGTCTTGCGACCATATTGACGGCCTTTGCTTGTGTAAACCGGGATGGACTGGGGACGAGTGCACGTTGTGTACGTTGTAATTGCGTTAGAGATCGAATAGTATGGTATAAGTCGGACGGTTTTAGTTTGCTAGATGCTACCTTTCATTGTTGCGGCTGACCAGCGAAGCCCGCAATCATAATCTCCAGGATGCTATTACGCTTGCGTGTCACGTATGTAGCCACCATTCATTAAAGCTCCATGATGAATGAACGGAATGTACAGAACGCAATAATGATAATAATAATAATAATAATAATAATAATAATAATAATAATAATAATAATAATAATAATAATAATAATTATCCTTCCCCCTATGGGGCTTTTCAGGGATAATGAAACAAACAAATTTAAATAGAAAAATAACAAGGTTAAGAATCCCAACGAGGCGAACCAGTTGGCTATTTACAAGCGTGGCCTAGGATTTGAACTCGGGACAATGAAGAACAAATCCAGCCAGCGGTCAGGGTGAGACCTGAAATCAGAGCCTCCGGATTACAAGTCCAGCGCTCTACCGCTCAGCCGCGCAACCTCCTTCTAATCTGATCATGCGTGTTTGGACCTTCTGTCACTTATAATCTGATCACGCGCGTTTTGGCTTTCTATCACTTGGAACTTTCGCAAAGCATAGCGTTGCACAACAAGAGCGTTTTGACCTTCGATTGATCTCGCCCGCATTCCTTATTAAACCTTTTGTTATTACTAGTCAAAATAGTGTAATCTCAAGTAAGGAAACTGTGTTACTTATGATTGACATGTTTTCTAGTCTGCCCGAAAGGAACGTTTGGTGCTGGTTGTTTACAAGACTGTGCATGCATAGAGGCTTCTACCGAGAACTGTGATCACGTGACTGGTGCTTGCACCTGTCTGGAGGGGTGGATTGGTGACCAGTGTGACAAACGTGAGCGAAATGTGATACTTGAAATTATACGATCAACGTAAGCAATTAAAAGGCCCAAACCTGATCTCGTTTAAAGTAAGAGTTTTGATTTGTTTCTCTTGCAGGTTGTAATTTTGGTTACTATGGTTACAAGTGTAAGAAGAAATGCCAGTGCCGTTTTCCTAATATGGATATAGAATGTGACCCCGAGAACGGACTGTGTTATTGTGAACCTGGATACACCAATCCATACTGCAATCAAAGTAGGTCACGTGCCCTACCACAGGCTTGCTGCCATACATATGTAGTGTACACTTCGTCATGGTCAAACGAGAGAAATTTTTTAAAAATTAGACTTGCTACAAGTCGATCTCTCACAAGTTCTTTTAAGAACTCTTAAAAAAGCGAGCGAAGCGAGCTTCAATGAGGTCGCCCAGCGAATTCGCGAGGTCGACTTGTTTCGCTTGACTGAATATGAATCATATAAATTCACGCGGGAAAAATAATTGACAGATTCTTTGTCTGGAGGGGCGTCAAATATCATTTACCCTCTTACTGGTCAATTGTCATGACGTCACCGGTGACGTCATGACTTGCATTTCATTCCTTGAGAGGCGTAGGACTCTCGCTTATTTCATTTGTGTCTTAAGTTCCTGTCAAGTAGGCCGAAAGCGATTTTCTCTAACGATCAAAAATATGAGTTTCTTTCTGGTTCCAGAGCCCGGAATGACCTCTATCTGAGTGAAATTGTAGCGATACCTGGCCAGTTGATTTTGACAGGATCCCCTGCTCCGAGTCAATCGGAGTCGCCTTCTCACTCAGTGTTTTTTTCTCTGTTTGTAGCCTGCCCTAAGGGCAGTTATGGATTTAAATGCGAGGAGAAGTGTCTCTGTCAAAATAATTCAACTTGTGATCCTGCATTTGGTTATTGTCACTGTCTACCGGGGTTTCACGGCAAGTTCTGCGATGAAGGTTTGTTATTTTGCTTTTAGCCTTAGTCATTTGCCTACTTTTGGCCAAACCCTCCAATCCCACCTTTTATGAATGAATGAATGAATGAATTTACTCTATTTATACAAGGTAGTAATTTCAACATACAAAATTGGTTTTTAAATTAGCCGTGTCAAAAATAATTTGAGCTAATACTAACTATATTATGACGTTTTAAAATTATCGTTTCGAATACTATACGTAGATGGGATAGTAAGTTATTTATTTTAAAAAATTAATAATAAATATATCTTATTGGTCGGTTAAGTGTTTCGTATCGTGGGATATTTTTACGCGTCACGCCGTATTTTTGCGAGCCTGTTGGACGAGTCAAAATACAAGAGATGTGAAACAGGTCGTTTCTTTTTCGTTTATAAGTCGTTTCGATACAAGTCCTTTCGATATACGTCGTTACGATACGAACTCAAGAAATAAAAGTGCATGAAAATTTCAATCACTGAAAGTATAGTTTGCGCGTGAACAAGAATGTGATATATTCCTCGTTCTTTAAGCCAAGCAAGTGAGACTAATTACACCTCGACTGAATCAACTTGAATCGAAACGATTTTGTATCGAGGCGACCGGTAACTGTCGTAACTATGTTGCCTAGTGTGTTCCTGTTTTCACGTCAGGCGTGACTACAAGAAGTGTTTCTAACAACTTCATGCCACCCTTCAGTTATGAAAGGCGTACATTCATTTTCTGTAAAAATCTTCCAACATTTGTGTGTATTTTTCTTTTAGTCGTACCTCAAGTTAGTACTGTTGGTCCCAGTTCTGGCAATAGGAACTCGTCCAAAGCAGGCCGCTCAGAAGGGTCTGGTTCTAGTTCAATTGTGACACCTGTGGTTATTGCTGTCGTGGTTGTTATGGTAGCCATCATTTTAATTCTTGCGTTTGTTTACTTGAGGCGGAAGCGACTGTTGGTCAAGACAGGAGGGAAAAGGTGCGAATTGTGATAATTTTGGTTGAACGTTATTCAGTAAGCATTTTCTTAATTTCAAATACAAAAACGTTACGGATGAACTGTCTATAGAAATGCGAATTTTTTGCTATTTATTTGAATTTCTGTATTTCTTTGGAAAAAAGCGCCATCCTAGATTAAGTAACATAGAGAACCATAAGAAATATCAATAAGCTGAGCACAGTTCTCTGTGAAAACGCGGCGCTTACTTGAAGCTTTGAGTTCAATAGAATGGGTCATTCTTCGAAGATTATAGGAAGGGAAATGTACATCAATATGCTTCACTTACAACTTAAAAACAAACAAACAACGGGAACATCAATGAATTGCGGACATTTGCGGGAAATGTTATCCAAGAGACTGATGGTAAGGTAACCGGTCAAGTCGCTCGAAATTCATCTCAACTGAAGTTATTTCGCCCGAATCCAGAGTTAAATCGCCCAATATTCTGCGTTATGCATGTCGCCCGAAAGAAAGAGTGTATGTAATATATCTCGTTCTTTAAGCGATAATGAGATGAAACAAGCGGGATAAAGATGTAAGGATGTTGAAAATTTCGGGCTACTTAACTAAGCATTTTCGGCTGACTGAACTAAAAAATTTGGTCGGCATAACTTCGGGCGAGATGACTTTTGGGCGACTTGACCGTAAACCGATGGGAAGACCTAATCCCACTACGGTAATTTGCTGTCTTGCTGTTTTGTTTTGTTAGCGCCGGCATTGAATAATTCCGAATTAAACCTTTGAAAATTTCTATATAGGTAACGCGGTGCATCTTTTGGAAAACTTGGAAAAAACTCGTCGAGTTTAGGTCATAGGAAAGTTTCGAGTTCTTGGAATAGGCTGGGTCGTTTTCAACTAACTGTTCTCATATTTTTTGTCTTTTCTCACTCAGCTTTTCGGTAAGAAGACTTATCAGATCCCGAAAGACAAATGGTAAGTCTTGGAATTTGTCGCTTTTTGACGAAATATTGTTGATGTTTAACATTCGTTAAGTAATAATAATGATGTCGACGGTTGAACAATATATCCGACAGGTTTTAGAAAGCAACAACTTGTTCTGAGTACGGAAACGTAAGATCCCTAATCAACGTATAATTTGCATTGGACCGAATTTATAACTTCGAGAATTTTATTTAAGAAAACACTAAAATCACCTTTTAGTTAATCTATGAATCGTTTATCGTTTTAACCATAAAGTTATAGTCATTTAGCATTTTATCTTACGCTCATAATCTTTTAGCATTTATCTTATAATCTTAGTCATTAAGCTTTCTATCGTATCCTACTTTTATCTTTTCGTCTTTTAGTTGTTTCAGTTTGTTTATTTATTTCTATTTTGTTTTATTTCATTCATTTTTTTACAGGACCCCCATTGACAACAGTGTTTTTAAACACTGATAGCCTGCGTAGCATGGCGGTTTTGGTTGGGCGCGCTAAGTAATAAAGGTGGGCGAGGGCAGAGAAACCGCGAGGAGATTGGGGTGGGAGCAACTTTATTTTTCTCGCGGCTTTGCCGCTCGTTCTCGCGCGCTTCGCGCGCGACTTTCGCGGCTTCGCCGCTCCTGCGCCCGGCTCTACAAAACCGCTATGCTACGCAGGCTAAAACACTGATGGGTTTTTGATCCTGTTAAAATATTCACTATTATTATTATTATTATTATATGATAAAATTGTAATAGTCTACTTTTCACTGTGTTAAGGTGACGAGGACGAAGACCACGAGACTGAAGACGTGTCAGTCAATCCTATTTATGATATTGGAGATATGCCCATGGACTCCCTCCATCCCTCTGGGGACCGACCCACATCTCCGACGATGAAATCTCTCACTAATCCAAACTACGAGTGCACTTTAGACGTCGGAGTTCAGCGCGAAAGAGTGGCTAGTAATCCAATATATGAGACAGGGGGCGTTGTACCCGACAGAGGAAGTTCTCATGCTGATATGAACCCGCTGTATGAATCTGGGCCAGTCGTAAGCACCTCGGCAAAGTCCGGAAGCGTGGCTGATTCAAATCCTCTTTACCGGTCTGCCACTTCCTACCGCAGTCAAAGCGACTTAAACCCCTTGTATGAGGGGACATCAGATGTGAGCCCGCTTGTCGATTCAGCAACAACGGCCGCGGTACCGAACGCAGGAAGCCTGCGGCGACGTGTTGATTCACGATCGAAAAGGGAGGGGAAGGAAAGCAGAGAAGACGAATTGCCGATCATTGATGCAGCATGGACTGGTAATGATGATTCAGACGGCCTTGGAATCTCCAACATGGGAGCTGATATCACGTTTAATGAGCTGTACGGAAACGTTGAACAACCTCATTCTTCTCCCCATGAAAGTGAACCTGACGTGCCTCCAGTACCCCCTAGACAGCATGCCAAAGGCTCTTGATGCCTCTGATAGTTAGGTAGGGATAGTATTGCTAATGAACAGGAAAGCACCGCTGATAACACGGATGTAGAGCTTAGCAAAGGTACGAAAAACGGGCAACAAACAACCTGCAACTTGTTTTGCGACTTTGCTGCAAAACGAGGTGAAAACAACGACGACAAAAAAAACCGTTGCAACCTTATTTGTTGCGAGACAAGTTTGTACGTGGGTGGTAAAACGTGCAACATCGCTACTGAACTCGTTTTGCAGCAATGTTGCACAACAAATTGCACGTTTCTTGTTGCTCCTTTTCTTGTAGCTTAAAACACTAACATCTACATCATACTTCCAATAGCAATTTATTGAAATATAGTTAAATACAAGTATTTTAAAAGATATTTTAGACAAATTGTACTTAAACAGAATATAAAAAAATGAATTTCAAAATTGTCTTTAACCGGAGGGTTGGCTTTAGTAAAACACTAACATCTATACTTCCGGAGCAATTTTTTCAAAGTGGTGATAAATATTAATGCATTTTATTGTACTTATACAATATTCGAAAAATGAAATGACCTAAATTATAACTGGATATTATGTTGAAACCTCTAATTATCATAAATTATTTTAAGATTTTAAACACTTGAATCGTTTCTTAGGTAGATGATCTATTTGAAGAAACGTTTTTTGTACTCGCTTTCACCAAATATCATAATGTATATTTTATTAGTATCACAAATTCAGTGTTCTATTTGTAAATTTTCCATTAAAATGTGTTGAAAACGAATTTAAGGGAGTTCTGTTAGAATAAGCCATTTTTTATTGTTTTTTATTGACTTTTTACGATTTTGATTTATTTTTGTCACGTAGTGGTGCTCTTTTTTAAGATAACAGGTAACTGTTTATATAATCTTGTTCGACCCAGGCTTGCCTACCTTATTTACAGAACAAATGTCAATGTGAAGTATTTTTACGTTGCATGTCTTCTAGTTTACGTACTTTACTGTGTTTTTGTTGAAATGGAACTGCATCAGTGTGTGTTTAGTTTTGAGTTAATCTGTCAGACTGAGGTATTGCTTACTCGTTAGGTGCATTTTTCAGCTCGAAGATTCTAATAATCTGCAGTGTCTTTGTTCCGGATTTTTACTGTATTTATTTTTTGGCATTGCAAGCACAGATTTTTGTTCCAAGTCAAACGAACCGTTAAGAAATGAAAGTTTTTGCTGTCCGAAGTCCCCAATAAGACGTCAAGTCAAAAGAGATGGCAGAAAGACAACAACAACAACAATAAAAAAAAAAAAAACAGAAATACAGCTCGCATGTAAGAGATCTTCGTACAGATGAAGCCAGTCTAACATTTTATTCTTTCGCCATCAAGTTAGTCGCAAGGAAACTGAAGCTTTGTCAACTGGCCGAAACACCCTACCGAATGCTACCTTTTAGTCACGTATGAAAAGCCGATTTGTGTACCGGAAAAGTAATGCGAATGATACACCGCTGTAAATCCAAAGCAGGAGTCACCCTTGTAGAGCCATATCCACGAACTGTTAAGGCCATAAACTTTATTTTATTCAAACCTTTCACGCCGGAGAAAGGATTAGCGCAGTCGGTTAGCACTTCAGTGCCGGACGTTCCGATTTTGATTCCCAGGTGTGACCTCAAATCCTTCTATCGACTTCTTTCCTTTCTGTGTAGCTTTAAGTAGCTGTAAATACCCATAAAATGGAGCAGTGATGGAAACAGATGGACGGGGGACCGGGGGGAGGGGAGGGAGAGATGAGATGAGCGCACCGTCGTCTCAGGTTTGTCAGTCTAATGAGCAGTGTTAACAGTAGCTGGCGAAAACAGCCGTTCTGCTCACTCCTCGCCGCCTGGGACGTTAGCGAAACGTCTCAGGCGGCGAGGAGCCAGAAGAAATGGCTGTTTTCGCAAGCTATGTTACCTAATTACCGACGTAAAATAAAGACCTTAACCTTACTTTTTACTTAAAGTTATTTGTACATGTTTAAAGGCAAAGTAAACTAGTGTTTTCCTGCTTGCCCGCAGGTATAATCAAATATATTTTTCGTGTCCGTACGATATGCCAACCCACTGATATTATAGTGTACACGGCGAGTGCTTGGAAAAGGGAAAATACCGTCACCCCATCTGGATTGTCTATGGGTTGCACGTACTTAATGGGCGGTATGCCGCTAGAACATCCCTTGGGAGAGGCCGGCCAGTTTTTGTCCCAGCACACTTCAGTTTGAATAGCCCGGTGGTCACGGTCGGACAGCGACACCGCCCCAAGCTAACTATTCAGTCCAGCCAGACTTAGCTGATTTTGGATTTTAGCCTCTTTCATATCGGATTTTCATTTGAGCAAATACTGCAAAACTGGTAGTAACCACGCGAAAGAGTGAGTCCTCACACCAAAGGATCTTGTCCACAGGCTAAAGTTAGAACTATACAATCTGTCTCCATAATTGGCTACGGGAGCGGGTATATTACTTGTAACAATTTCAAACATAAGATTCAGTGACTTTGCAAGTTTATCCCAACAGCAATGGAGAGTAGTTCAAGTTCTAAAAGTTAGTGGAGTATGTGACAGCGTACAGGTCATGCCCATTACATTTTGCCACCATTTCAAACGTTTGAGTCGTGCAACATGCACTACTTTGAACACGGTTGAATATTAGCAGAAACTCGTAAGGGGTTGAACAACCCCTTATGAGTTTCTGATATTAGTGAATGAAACCATGCGGGGTAACTAACTCTTCTCTGTTCTGTAGCGCTCAATTTTGCTGTTTATGTCGCAAAACTTTTGAGCAAAATGTGTAAATTTTATTGTTTGCTCCATTTTCAAAAGTTTGCATGACCTTGGCGCAATTAGAGTTAGCTGAAAAGAACTCCCCTGAGAACTTTTGGGCGGGGTCCTTCTGCGATAGGTCAGTGCTCTCCTTTGGTCGCGTCGTGTGCCCTTGTTGCGACTTTTAATCTTTTAAGTCAATCATTTGTGCTGTCAATCATTATCCTCGCTTCGTGTTGGTTGCACTAAAAACTCTTGTGAGACTTACCTTTCTTTAAGAATTATCCGTCAGCTCCGAGAACCATTTTCTTCTCGAGTTTGCAGCGCTTCTGTAATAAATTACGCTTGATATCTTCTCTCTTAGCGTACATTTATCCAAAGCTAATTTCGAAGTTTTCTATAACGTCTAATTTCAATGACAAAGCGCTTTTTAATTGAGCAGAATGCTAACAACCAGTGCGTATCCTATTGGCTGCTAACACCTTGTTTTGTCAACGTTCATTTGCGTCTTGTAAGTACGCATGCGTGATGGCTCGTGACCCATGTGCTGGCCTGCTTGATAACAGGAGTTATGACGACAAAGTGGGCATTAGTGTGATCGCGACAGGATCAGGGCAAGCTCTGCAACTTGGCACAACAAAAGAAGCTGAGATTTTCCAGTTTCAGCCATGCAGGGCTCAAGCGAAGTCATTATGGAACGATCGAATCCTTTAGGCACTGAATTGGTCGTGAGTACCTCTTCGACTGTTGACATGACCTGTGGACATCCTGAGCTTCTTCAATCCCCAGCTATCCCAGTGTCTTTGAAGACAGCTGCCTCTCCGAGCCCTATGGATTGCGAGTCGGAGGAAGCTGATAGCGCAAACGTTGGCCTTGAGCAAGCTCTTCAATCGTTTGTAAGGTACGCAATCACAATTGATTTATTATCACATTGCGATTAAATATTTGGTCCATATTCTGGGAAAACTGCGCAAAGATCGTCTGTGCCCAGGTGGTTGCATTAAATTTGTAGATCACGCTAGGAACTTGGTGTTCTTTTTTACATGAAGGTTAAAACTGAGCGTTTTAAAATTTATTGTGAATTTTATACGGCGTTCTTCGCGTTGTCGATATAGGCAGGTCATAATCCCAATGGATTTCGACTCCTTGACTTGCGCATATTTTGACTGCTAATTGCTGGCCGTAAACTAAATTTACCGATTGAAGTCATTTATTGGGGTTTGTTTTTGTCGAGGAATTGGTGGATCGAAGCCATGTGTGTTGCTGTTAAGGGCAGATGTGATTCGCTTATGTGGGAAGTCGTTCAGTTGTTTTTTCCGCTCTGCACGTGGCTTATGAAAAAAAAATTTCATTCATTCGGTTTTCCACGATCGAGGAATTTCAGAGAAATTGCTTTAGCTAGACCGATCTCCAAGATGAGCAAACTAAACCGAGATGTGGCTGACGTTTACGGGCATATTCTCGTCTTGTTTACAAGGTTGTTGTAATTAGCAGCGAAATAAAATGGACAGCTCCATCGTTTGACATATACAACCTTTAATGTTTTTTGTTTTGTAAACACAGAAGGCGTTTATTTGAGAAATTCATTCCTTGCTAAATACGTTACATCAAAAGAGAAAAACTCTATCAAACTTACGATCAGTGAAGTTTATTTAGTATTTATCAATCTTTTTCGTTCAAAGTGCCCCCTCGTTGAATGAATGGATGCAAATCACTTTTCTTCTTTATTTTTCGCTGCATGATTTTAGTTTGTTTGCCATTAGCTCAATGAAGCGTGGTAATGTTCGGTTAAACCTCATTTCTTACGACTATTTTGTCATCTGCGGGTAAAACGTTCGGTGCCGTTGATCGCCGACCTCGCGTGTCAAAGTTTGTAATCGCGTTAGTTCTGAATGCAGATAAAACACCGAAAAATCTTCTTTGCGCGTTTTTAACTCGTGAGCTCACATGGTGGTCGAGCAACTTCCTTTTCACACATCCGTAGCGGGTCTAAAATTAGTTTAGCGAAACCCTAGTGAGCTCAGTTCCAATGACGTAGAAGTAATTTCAGTGTTCTTAACCCGTGAAACTCCATCGTACTTTTGCCATGGCAATGCTGAAATAAAGAAACACTTGCAAACAAGTTGCCGTAATATTTAAAAATGTTTTCGTGAGATGTGCGGCGATGGAGTCAAATCTATAGCAAACACGCTGTCAAAGGGGTCGGCATCGCCGTACATTTCACATGCCATCCAATTCAATGAAACACGTGTAGATAGTGATTATCAGACAACTTCAAAAGTCAGGTGCTTCTGATCAAATATACGTTATAATACCTTTTCATGCAAGCAATTATTTCTTTAGATCTTTTCACCTCCTTGTCTGGGCGGGATTTCGACGAGGTCAGTCGAAAAAGTTTGCAACGAAAAAAGGAAAAGCAGAAAATTGCATTCACGTGCAATTTTGAAAATAAGTTTCTTTCTAAAACCGTTTTTTCACCAGTTTTGGAAAGATATTGACGTCTTATTGTTATTTCCCCTGTTCGTAAATGAGTTTCGCGGGAAGTTTCGCGCGAAAAATTAAAGGACGCTCGTCTCGTTTTTTAATACAGCTTTTTGTCGCTTTAAACAAAAGCCTTCCATTTATGAGCGTACGGAATTGCAAAATCTAAATGATATTCACGAAAGATTAAAAACATAATATTTTTAGCCCAGAAATATAATCGTGCTTTCACTTTGGGCAGTTTTGAAAGATTTGAAACTGACAACGTCTGTTTATTTCGTGTTGGAAATGGACGAGGGGAAAGTTCTTTTTGAACGTGACACGAAGGCCTTACGCTGTGAAATGCAGCATGTCTAGGGGCTTTGTTCGACCATGTGTTCCACTGTTTGATCATCCATTTGGGTCGTGGGAACGGGGTTTTTATTGTTTTCATATTAAAATATTTGCCTTGTATATTTACTTGCCCTGTATTGCGTTTTAAATGACTCGGGTAAAACGGTGCATTTTTTTTGCGGATTTTTTTGCGCAATTTAACTTGCGCCTCGAGTGTTTTTTTTTTTAAAATTCAGTTACTGGTGAGTGCAAAGGGATTTACAAAGGTGGGCTCTACTTATTTATAACTTGAATGAAAAGTTTTCCGAAGAGTTAGACTTGCTTTAAATTACACAGGTGAATAAGTCAAAGATGATAAATTCATTTCAAGATTGTGCTAAATGTCCTCATTAAGATTTTTCAAGTGAATATATTGTGAACAAGAATTTTTTTCATGCTTTGATGAAGACGCCAGGTTATTTTGACTACTCAGCAGAGACTTGGTGCGCTCCAAAAATACCCATTATTTTTTCTGCATATATTCAGGGGTGGGGTTATTTTAAATTACACTATTACCAGCTTACTGTGAATTTCCATCAGATTGGTTACCTTCAAAATGACTGACTAGCTAACATTGCTGTCTTGATGGTGAAATTTTTGTATGTGTAGAAACTAAATTCTGTTGGGTAATTAAAATCCTAAAGTTTGTTTTTTTGCTAAAAATTTGTGATTTAAATAATGTTTTGTTATCTAATTGGTTAAAGTAATTTTTAAGTGGGATTTTAAGAAACAAAATGCTGCAGCCATAAATATTTCTATTTATCAGATGACTTAAACAGTCATCCAGGCCAGGTGGCCATTATTACAGTTTTTATTTGATATTTAATTTATCACCTGTCTGAACAAAATGTGTTTTGCTGTATAAAATGGTGAATGTTGTAGACAGCTCTTGTCTGTCTCAGTTCAAAGTGCAAATGAATTTTTTAACAGAACTAGTTTTTTTTTTTCAAAAAAAAAACAACAACAACATCAACAACAAATACTGATGAATACCTCTTTACATTGTCATACTATTTTGTAAACACAATTAAACTCTTTATGGATTACAAGGTTAAGAATATATAATTGAACATCTCCAAATTTTGTGTGAACATAAGCACTGTTCTGTTGACCAAAGACGGTAATTATGATGGTAGAAATTAATCCTATTTTAATCACACATACAATATGATCTAAAATTAAATTAAACATGTCCGTAGGCACTTGGGCAAGTTATAATGTAGAAACTGAAGAGGAGGTAGCATAAAAACAGCACTAAACTATGACTGTCTTCATATTTAGCCAAAACAATTCACCGTTTATACGTCTGGTTAGCAACTTCTGGTTATCAATAAATGGTTTAGCAAATGCATACTAGTCAACTTGAATTAGTCTAAGAACTGAGAACTCAACACTTGCTATGCAACGTTATAAATAGGCTGTCTTGTGCAAATAAAAGTTCATGTAACATTTTAAATTTAAACAAAGTGCGTACAACATAAACTTAAACCGTGTTTGCATGCACGTTTGACTTCAATAGTCAAACAGACTGTTTTATAGCAAAACAAGCACCAGCCACTGCTTTGTCTGCAAAAATATTTTAGATTCATGAATCTTGCATATGTGGATGAAGGTTTTGACAATTTTTCTAGCTAAAGATGAAGCATATTCAACCTTCAAACTTTTCTTTTTTCAGCAAGGAGATACAAGAGAGGATCCAAAAAATTCTGGTAAATGTAATGCCTTTATTCTTTGTTGACAAGTTTTGTGACAGGCCTTCCAGGGGTGGAAGCAGCAAGTGACATGGCGCCATCATTGAATGACTGGTGAAAATCTTCTCAGAAAGCACCGTCATCGGCAGAAAAAGAGGAAAGAATTGTGGCTGCAATAATCCATTTTCTAAGTAGTGAAAGTGACTTCCATTCACTTTTGCATTGGCTGTATTGGCAGTGACATAACAAACTCTCTTTCATTATATGCTGTGAATTACAAATTGAGTATCACAAAATTTAATTCCAAACCAAAGGCAACTTTTTCATCCTGGTTTTAAGGGGACCTGGGACATTCTTTTCCTTTAAAATACCAGGTTGACAGGCAGTATCAGAAATGACCAGACCGCACACTAATAATTTTACATATTATTAAATTATTTTACAGGAAGAGGTACAACAGCTGTCAGACACTGAAAAATTGTTGCTCTATCTTCGACTTCCTGGTGAGACAGCCTCTGAATCCAAAGATGACTTTGATCAGTAAGTCTTTAATAATTATATCTAATTTGTTAACCAGGGGCAGGGCAATACTGGTGAAATGATCAGCCTGAAGTCTTGAGTGCAGAGAACTTTTCACACTTAGGTAAAGAAATACCAAAAACAAGATAGTGAGATATTTTGCAAGGATGGTCCTGATCAGGGAAGATGAAAAAATAGTGGGTTCATTACTTCATGGAAGCAGGAAGGTTTTTTTGATATTGTAATGCTTGGAAAACATTAACGTATGAATTAATTATCGTATACTGATAATCGTATATTTGTAATTTGGTTGTTTGGTAAAAAATATTGAATAAATATGTCTTTAGTCTGTAAATTTTCAATCTGTTGTAACTTTTAAAGGATTTAAAAGTTGTTAATGTCTTACTTTAATAGAAATCAAAGTCTTCCCATCTCTACTACAAGAGCAGAGCAAACACAAGCATTTCACTGGTGAGATTTTTTTGTGGTGATGGTGGTGATACAATTACCCTGTTGAAGTTTTATTATTGATCAATTTCCTCAAATATTTGTTCAAATAGACAGACTACAAAGTCATAGTTGAATATCCGACAAATTCCCTCTGCAGAACAAACCTAGCATTCCCTGTGGAATATATATACATACAACCTCAAACAGGTTCATAAGATATACATAGGACTGTTTCTTGTCCAAACTCAGTAGCCGGTATTATAGAGTCCATTGGTCCTTATTCAGAGGAGTTTCCTTGTTAATTAGCATCTTGGTCTCCCTGCAGTTGCCTCTTGATAAGGGTTTAACAAATTGAATCATGTTTAAACACACAATCAGATTCCATCCAATCAAAACTGTTTAGCATATTTTCATTTACACGTGCAAAGATGTTTTGTCACTTTGAACAGTATATATTTGGTCAGTTTTTAGATTTCATCTTGTCATTTGATAATGTCATAGCGAAATCGAAAAATCGTGTTTAAACTTTTTTTGCTTATCTTTAATCTTAAGAATCATGTTTTAGTAGTTAATTTAACAGTAGTGCTGATTATTTGTGCTTTTTAAAGGATTCGATGTCATTTGGAGGAGTGTGACAACAATTCCACTTTGCCCAAGCATGAAGTCTATGATGAATATAAGTAAGTCATTAATTGCCATAAATCCTCTATTAAGCCCCCTGGGGGGGGCTTAATAGAGGATTTATTTAAGGCTTATTTAAGGATTTATTTAGGGCTTATTTAAGTTGGAAAAGACAATCATGGCTGTCATTAAGAGGCAGGGGCTGGGGATTCCCCCAGCTACTATAAACATGGCCCCCGGCTACTTTCAAAGGAAAATAGAAGAAAAATTGATTCCCACCTACTTGTTGTATTTACCCGGCAACTTGAAATCTTAGTGACAACCCTGGACAATGGTATCAGTTCTCCATAAAGAACTAGAATTTTATATAGAAAGTGAAAAAGCTCAAGTACAAGAAGGTTGGAGGTCATGCAGCCAAGGATCAGAATCAAATCTGAACTTCTAGTAGGTAAATAAACCACCCCACATCAGTCTACGCACAGTTTTACAGTCGTCCGAATTGTCCCACATGCTTCATCTCAGAATTTACACAGAAATCACTGTTTTTATGTGTGAACACATTAAGCCGTATCCGGTATAGCCCAAAAGCTATCTGCTATAAAGTGAAGAAAGCCTAAGGCATACAAAAGGATCCAGATGATTAGGGAAACCAGATTTAACTGTCCTGTGGCCATTCATTTTGTTTCATCATTTTTTGACTGATTGAGATGTTTCAATCAATTTTTTCAAACAGAGCTCACTGTGAGAGCATGAATGCTGCTCGGACATTAAGTGCACCTGACTTTGGGAAGATTATCAAGTGTGTGTTTCCAAGAGTGAAGGCAAGACGACTAGGGACACGAGGGAATTCCAAATACTGTTATAGTGGAATCCAAAGAAAAAAGAACGTAAAACCACCTACCCTGCCATCTCTACAAGTGCCATCAGCAAGTGAAAAAGAAAAGGTGAGAAATATATTTTGTGTTACTTTGTTATTGTTGTTTTTAATGTAGCATTTAGCTTTACAGCCTTGAAACACAATGTTAAGTTATTGCAGGCGACCAGAGAAGCCCGCAATCCTTATCTCCGGGTTGCTATTATGTGTGAGCAACACAGCATGTACAGTATGTAGCCAGCATTCATTTGGACTTCCACTAAGAATGAATGGGTGCCAAAAACTCAATCTCATCACGCATGCTCAATTGTCACTCATGTCATCTGATATCCTATCATGTGTTGCCTCGGACAAGGCTCCGTAGTAAGGGGAAAAGGCAAAAAATGGGGTGAAACTTATCCGGAGCATAGCATTACAGCAAGAGTTTTTTGACCTTCGATCTATCTCACATGTACTCCCTGACCTCTGGTTATCCTAGTTATAATGTGTAAGGCCTTCCTAAGAGTTTTTATTTGAATGGTGTCACGCAAGGATTTTGTCTGCAGACTTACAAAATCATTTCAGTTAAGTTTGCTAAGGTCCAATATTATGCCTCTCATTTAAGATATCAAAATGTCTTAACCATTAATGAAACAATTCTGGTTTCAAGCAATTTTGTCACAATAATTCTCTTTAACCAGAATTTGAATCACCTTTCAGAGTTCAAATAATTCAGCAAACAGTCCAAATGGAGGAGACAAAATAGAAGAAGACCAAACCCTCTCAGCAGCTTGTATGCTTGTGTGTGAGTGGGCCAATAAACTCCTTGGTAGGGTATTCAGCACGTTGATTGAACTGGCCAGGTTTCTTGTTGGCGGGAGTTACGTATCCAGCAAATCCATGGCAGCATTTGTGGTAATGTCCAGCAATGATCTAAGCACACCTCAGATAAGTCATTCATTAGTGTCTCTATTGACACCCTTGAAGCAAAGTGATGATCCAATGTTACTGTCACAAAAACGGCGACAGTCACAGCAGATGCCTAAGAAGATGCCGCAAAGACAACAGCAGAAGCAAATTCAACAAATTCCTTCCAATTCCTTAATCCAGCAGGGAGCAGCTCTTTGTAACACAACACCACAGTTACTGGCTCACAAGGCTTTGGTAAGTAGAAATAAATACAGTTGAACTGCCAGTAGGTTGGCCACCCTCAGGGTTCTGGCAAGTGGCCGCTTAATGGAGGTTGGCAGCTCAATGGAGGTTTGTCATAAATTAGAGTGGAACCCCATCAATACGGTCACCAATGGACCAAAAAAAGTTTGGCTGTATTTACAGGTCACCATATTAACATTAGGGTTTTTTAAAAGAAAATGTATGGCCGTTTTTCCGGGGGACAGAAAAAAAGGTGGTCGTAATAACAAGGTAGCTGTAAGGCAGGGTTTCACTGTAGCATAATCTTAAGCAGAAGTTGCACTTTGTTTTGTTGAAAGAAAAAAAAAACACGGAAGAGGAACGGCATTACTGTGCCACAATTAGTCGTCGCCTTCTATGTTACACTGAATTTTCCTTAATTATCGTATTTGTAAAATAAATCCAAGAACTTGACGGTCACTTAATATTGTGACAACAATAAGAGAACTCTCACTGAGATGGCCACAAGGTGGCGGCTGTCACAGGATAAAGGTGACTACTTACACTTTAATACTTTATTTCAACAACATAAATTACAAATTAGTACAAAGAACAGCGTTGAAAAGGGAAGGAACCTCAAAAAGTGCGGTAGCACCATTCTAGGAGGAAACCCTAAACTACCTATAAGCTTAATTATAAGATATATACAAAAAAATCGAACTATATACAGAAATTCAAAAGTGAGCTAAAATCTAGAAATCTTCGACTTAAAATCTGCCACAGAAGTCGCTCCTCTAATATCTTATTTGCCCAATTGATTTTTTATAGATTTTAAACCGAGGTTCTTGCATACTAACTGGCAAGAGAGACGATTCCATTCCCCAAATATTCTTTTCAAGAAATTATAATTATTTGAATAAATTAGTCCTTGAATAACTTATTATAGGTTTACAGTGTAATTTGTTGTTTGCATTTTTAGGTAAGCGTCTCAAGTCCACAGAAGACACCCCATAAACAGCCATTACATATCCAACCAAAGCCAATACAAGCATCTCTCCAGAGTCCCCCTTCTCAGATAGGACAGTTTTATCAACAACAACAACCACAGTCAGGGAACCCTACCACTACACCCAGTGGATTTCCTTCCAAAATAAGACCTGTTACTCCATCGATGATGTCCCCGACAACTCCTATACAGCAAGCAATGCCACAGACACCTTCACCATTCCAGTCATCACCAAAGTTCAACACTCCAGGGACACCACAGAATCGTCCTGTTACTCCCAGTTCGGCTAACGCCACACCTAGACACACACCAAACTCAGCAGAGCCCACCAGGTTTTTGTTCACACCAATCACTAATGGATCACAAGAACAGAGGGTAAATAGAGGAGAGACAAGCCCTCCGACGTTGCGACCCACTGCAACCCATCCTAGCCAGCTTATTAATAGTGACTGGCCGCAGCAAGGAGCAGCACAGATGGGAGTCAATGATATGCCCATGTCACCCAGTAAACAACCAAGATTGATTAACCAGAACCCTCCTTCTACACCAACCTCAAACCGCAGACCTGGTTCGTTTGCGTACCCTCTGCCTTCTCCCAGAACTCCACAGCGCATAGCTCCACAACAGTACGTGACGTCGCCAACAATGGCTTCGCCCGGGGTGGGGCGACAGTTGAATCCTGTCTCGCCAAATGTTGTACAAAGGAGCCAGGAATTTATGCTCCCGACAGCGATTTCACATGTTGAGACTATGGCTTCCACTGGGTACTCTCAGGGGGTCAGTATGAGTAGCGTTGTCTCCTCTGGAAGCGATGTACATATGACACAGCAGCAGCAGCAGCAACAGCAGTCTAAGCAAGGGTAAGTCATTTACAAAAGCGATAAAAGGTGTGGCATAGCCTGAGTAAGCGGGGACATTTCGCGACTCACCACTGGTTTCCCCGCGAAAGGACGTCTGAAGAACGAGCGCAAAAACTCCATATTGATGACCTGTCACTGCCCAGTTCTGGGGTTGAAGCAAATTTCCCTCGCGGCATGATCAATCAGAGGTTCTGCCGCGATCCGGGAAGTGACGCGTAATCGGTATGGAATTTCTGCGCACATCCCTCAGACGTCATTTTGCAGGGAAACCAGAGGTGGCGGTAAGAAAGTTCGGCTGTTTTCTCAAGCTAGATGTAGCAGTGACACGTTGTATAGTTCCTAGAGGGACGAGTTAAACTATAAATTTGGCGGCGTTTCTGATCTGAAAATTTGGCAAACGCCAAATTTTTGCAATGTTAAACAACAGTTCCTGTTTTGTTTGATTGTTTTCGGCTAGAAAGGTGCCTCGTAACTCTAATGGCGACCTTTTTAGGTTTGACCTCCCGAAGCGGTACCAGTTCAAAGGGGGTTTGTTAATTTTTTCATGGCAGAAACAAGAAGGGTATGAAGAATTTCTAGACCACGAATGGTCGTCTTTCTTTCCTCAGAGCCAAGCACGGCGAGGAAAGAAGTAAAATAATGCAAATTTTTGGAGAGATTGGGGCTTCAACCCTCTTTCCTCGCGACTTTGCCGCTTGCCCCTCACGCGCGCTTTCGATCTAGTGTAACTCGAAAGGAAATAAGAGAATGCTGGCAGTCTAAATAATTTCTGATACCACATAATATCCGAGCTGAGGCATTTGTAATATTAATTTGCATTTTGTTGGTATGATTTTTAGGGCACCTGGTCTGTTGCCCAAATCGTGTAGATTCAGCAGTGGTTCAGATAATGGACAAGTGCCGCAAGCGTCTATGATTCAACATCAAACAATGGATTATTCACCAGAATTGGAGTCGATCTGTAACCAGGCCATTAGTTCTACAGGTCAAATGCCTCCGCCATCGTACCAGCGAAGTCAGTCTGTTCCTCCCTTGACACAGCATGCGCTGGCCGAACAGCGGTTTCATCCATTGACACCGCAGACTACCACCCGTCCCCAGCACTTGACACCATCGCCCATGGACTCGTCAAATCAACACTTGAATGGTTTAAAGGAGCTACGCAACAGAGTTCTCCATGGTGATGTTAATAATAATGGCTCAAGACCACCGCCTGATAGCGCTTTCTCCGCGCGGAGAAACTTAACACCCATGCTCAACGCGGAACATTCAAACATGACCGCTGCCCCGCCGAACTGGGCGGTGTCACAGGTCCGAACAAACCACCCGAACAGGGCTGGCGAGGATCATGAAATGACCATTCTGGAAAATAACTTGACTTTTGCGGATCTAAGCAATGAAAATGATGAAACATTATCTGATCTAAATACGCTGGATGAGGCTACTACGGAAGCAGTACTGAGAAATATTTGTAATAACACCTCTGGTGTTTGGCCCACTAATGACGTTCATACATGGCCAAGCTCACAACCGCTGCAAATTATGGATTAAGCCTTACTTCCTGTAAACACACCCCCGCGCGCTAGAACAGAAAAAAATGTGTGCTTAAGGGAGGTTGGTTAAGAATACCGTGTTTGTATGAGGTTTTTATTATGACCAGGTTTTCGCTTACACAAAGTGTCTTCTAGCGGATTGGTTTGCTCGGTTCTACAATTTCTTCCCTCAAAAATACAGGTTTTTAATCGGTGTGATAGTTATGTCAATTAACATATACAAATATTGTAGAACATTTTGCTGAGTGGATTGTAGACCGGCAACCAAATTTTAACTTAACTATTTGTTTCAAAGTGTGCAGGTGTTGAGGTGCGGATATTGTGGAGTGTAATTTATTTTCCATATCAATCTCTTTTTCAATATAAAGTATTGATATAATTATGTATTAAAGGAGGATTTTCCTTTTATGATTTTGACTCATTTCTGTCGCTTTATTTTCTCATTACAGTCGAACCTCCCGTAAGCAACCACCCAAAATGCAAGACTGAGTGGTCGCCTACGGGAGGTGGTCGCTTACAAGAATCCAACCACAGGGGGTCTCATCCGAGAAGAGGTCCAGACACATCTACTTTATGGAAGATATTTATTGCATGCGATTCTCTAAGTTAAGCCATGCATAGTTCTATGTTGTCACTAAAGTTTTTCGTATATTCTTAGTAGCATAATGCACACAGCGAACATAGAGATCATAGAATGCGTTAAGTGGTTGCTTACAGGAGGTTAAAATCAATGGTATATCATCAACCGTCAGGACCAAAACGTGGTCGCGGTCTCTTACAGGAGGTGGTGTTTTACTAGAGGTTCCAACTGTAAGGCTGTGATTGGGAAAGTTTTGGTGTTTTGGATAGGCGGTCGTTTGCGGAACGTGGTCATTCACGAGAGGTGGTCGCACATGTATACATGAGGTTCGACTGCATACATAAATCAATACTTAAATAAAACTGCACACTGCGCTAATGGTTCGTTGATAAAGATATTGTATAGTACAGTCTTACATTACACAAGTTGATCTCACCCTAAACAAATCGGGTACATATAAAGATCAAACCGTCCCATATATAAGACTGATATCCCAAGCGGGTGGGTGTCAGTAAAACGCGGGGTCGGGATCGGGGTCTATCTTTTTACTAAAAAGACAAAAAAGATAGACGCCGACACCCTTCCCGTGTTTACTGATACCCCCCCCCACACACACACACACACACAAATAACCGTGCAGATGTTTTCTCGGTCGGCTGAGGGTCAAAAACGACACAGGGAAACCGCAACCCGTCGCCGTGACGATTCCCTTCCCATGGGTTCCCGACCAAGGAGCTGTTTACATGGAGGGAGGAAGATCCTATAGAGGGCGGATCATCCTAACGCCACATGTTAGGTTCTAGGAGCTTCCTAGCTGAGAAGTAGGAAGGTCCTGGCACCGTGTGAACTGCCCTCGCTTGGAAGATTCTAGTACTAAGAACAAACCAGACAAAAATGACGACGGTTCGTTCAGTGGATAATCACAGCAATAGAGGCCGAACAAATCGTTTGGCGTTACCACAAGCTGATCATTGTGACAATTCTGCTGTAAAGTATTTATTAACGTCGGTAAAGAGAACAGAGGGGCCCAAATTGCCGCCATCTTTAATTCCTTCTCTACTTGGGTACCAGACGGACCGGAATTTCTGCGCGTATACCAAGACCCAGAGAAAAACCTCTCGGAGCAAGGGAGAGAACCTCCAACATACTCAACCCACATATAGCGTCGACGCAGGGATTTGAGCCCAGGCCATATTAGGTGAGTCAAGTGCTTTCTACACACTGCGTCACACTTGCTCCCCAGTTCGTACCTGTCAGCCGGTCAGTGTTATATATTTTCAAAGCGATAAAGTGTACTACAAGATAGGAATTGGGAAATTATGGTTTCGCGGCGAGGCGTAACAGATCCACTACAAACCTCTCGTTACTGACGATTCCAAAACAGATGTTCCAAGAACATCGGGGACAGGAAAAACAGGAATATTTTTTGGCCCTTGCCCCAACATGCGTTTTGTTTACAGAGTGCAGAGACAAACTAATGTCCAGGTCTAATATGACTACGGTGTACCTTGTTGCGTTACATAGTACAACATTTGATAGAAAACGGTATATTGTTTTTGCTATGGACGTAAGCAAAAGCTAAGAATATTTAGTGCACAATAATAAGCACAAGGATAAAATAGTCTTAAGACACAAGACTCGTGCGTTAATGTGCCATGTTATGCCTGGGACACTAGTGAAAACCAAGCAAAATAGGCAGAAGCCAGTCAGGCAAAACCCTTCAAAAACAAGAAATTTGAAGTATCTACGAGCTGCAAGGAAAACACAAGTTTACGTTTGTTTGGAATTTTAATGTTACACGCAACATTTAGGATACGACCTTCTTATCTTGCCTTCTTAGTATTCCACCCTTTGCGCACACTTTTATATCTTGCCCTGCCAGGTATATGTTGAATTTGCATTTTCTTAGCTTTTATATTAAAACTCTCATATAAAAAAAGTAACACCAACAAAAATATTAATCATTTGATTGAAAAGAAAATTTGATTTTACGAATTCTTTTACGAAGGACGTGATTATACCAATTGTCCAGAGGCGGACTTGGTACAGGTTAGTACTTCGATTTCTTTTGAGGCGGGTGGAGGGGTGCCCACCTCCTCCCTCACGTTTTTTCTCCGTCGGGGGGTGGGCAAGGCTACACTTAAGTACTACTAGAATTCTACTAGAACACTAAACCGTTCCTACTGAAATTGCTTGTTTTCAAGTTGGAGGGGGGCAATTGCAATCATTATTTCTTACAGGAAATTCCTGGAGAAAAAACTTAACGCTGCTGATTTACTACTCACTATAATCATGCATACTAACCTTAATTGTTGCTTATAGCATCTTTCAATTTTCACCCTGACATAAATAAATATTACTTTTACATGCGCTTAAGTGCTGACATTTCTTTTCTATGTACAAAAGTGTTTTTCTTAAAGCCTATTAATTTCTAGCCTGCGTCGCAGACACTCTAAACCTAAACCTTCTGTATAGAGCGGACTATACAAATGGTTTATAGCCGAGTGCGTGGGCCAGCTGCAACGCAGGCTATTTAACTCTCGCGAGGTTTAAATTGGGAAGCTAAAATTTTTACCTGATTTCGTTTGTGAAGTAATGAATTCCTTGGAGTTGGGATCGCAAATTTCATAAAATCAAGAAGCTGCCGTTAACTAGAAATAACATTACCATAAATAAATATTATCAATTTGTGAAGTAAAAAAGGGAGGCAACAAATGTTCTTTGCTATCTTAACACAGTGGTCGTCAACTTGTGAACTTCCACTGTTTATGGGGCACCCAACGTCAATTTTCGGAAAATATCTGTTCGGAAGACGATTTCAAATCTAGAATTTTCTGAACATTTGTTGTAAAATTTCTTGCCTGCCTACCTCTCCTAGGACTTTTCGAACATCTCAAAAATGGTGTAATTGCCCATTTCTAACCGATTTTTACCATAAAAAGGTCACCTAGAATTTTCGGGAGCCATTTTTCTGGTATAACTTTTCGAAAAAGTAAGTTTTGATCCCTATATTTTTCGGACCACTAGACTTAAAGCTAGGAAATCCGAACAGATGAAAAATTTTTAGGGGATAAAAGTATGCCTAAATCTACCGAATAAATACTAAAATACCTTTAACAATGCTATGTTTAAGTGGTTTCGAACTATATTCTTGTTGGGTGCCCCTACGAACTTCCACTGTTTACCAAAACTTGTCAAAGAAATTTCAATTATAGGTCTTTTTTTTTCAACAAAAAAACATAAATAAATTTTAAAAAGCCTAGCTATATAAGCACTAGATTTGAATAAATAATATTTTGGAGAAGATTGCAGCTTTATATCATTAATTGCTGTATTATTGTTACGGCCATATACTGATTCAATTGTCAAAATTTTGATAAATTATCATAAATTTAATTAACTGTCCTACTAATTTGGTTTGTCAAAGTGTATATCGAGGTTCTGTAGGACCGTCAGTGACAGTGGAAAATGTAACTCCACTAGGGAGATCTGGGGGCTGGCGTGCAAATATCACTTTGATATCTGTGTGGAGATAGAGTCTGCCAGATTTGGAACTAATAAATCTGAAATATAATTCAAAACGTACAATTCATGAGTTGCAGGGTCTGTTCTATAAGTTCATTACGTACTTGAACGTATAAGTTAATTCTGTATATTTTTCATCCAATCCCCCCGGCTAATTCTTCGTAATCAACAGTAACCTGAGATCAGGCCCAATTTGAGCGGTTCTCATGCATTCTCTCTAAGGGCTACCGCTACGTTTCGCCATGCCCGCCGGTCTGTTATTTACAAAGCGAAACGAAAATAGAGCCTGATCTCAGGTTAAACCAACAGGCGCTTACCATATTTGGAATACCGCTATTTTGAGAAAGGTTGTTGGAAAAAAATTTGCCACGACAACCCCGGAATGTAATATGGGATATGATCACTACACTGTTCCTGACACTGTACAGTCGAATCTCCTTTTGTTGCTTTCCTTTAACACTCGCAAACACATGTCCATGGACTCTAGCGCCATTCTTTCAAATTTCTTTGAAGAACAATGAACTCACAACCACCCACAATACTTTTCGGGTTTGCCGCGTGCACTTTTTCCGACAACCTTTCTCGAAATAGCTGTATGCGAGCAACATACCATCGATTCGATGGTATATTTGATTGAAAATGAGCTGCATGGGCAATAGATCATCAATCAACTTCATTTCCAGAGGCAGCCATCTAGCTGATTGGGGGCTAATAAAATCCTATTGTTATTTTGTATCAAGCTAAATCTGTAAATACAAACAAATAAATCCACTATTTATAAATATATATACTTAAGCTCACCTTAAATGAATCAAATAATGAAGAGACATTTGACCCTAAAAAAATGTACAGTGATGTGTTATCACCAAAAACTATTTCAGAAAGAATGCATATTAACTTTATTGCCACCAAGACGTTTTGCAATTTTGACTGCCCATATCGCTCAAAGAGAGCTGAAAATTGCACAGATTGCTCAAGTTAACCAGCCATTACAACTTTTGAGTTCAAATTGTATGTACCGTCATGGCGATGGGTTAAGTACCAGTAATACGGTAATGAGAAAAAATGTAAATGTACCCTGCGAACAGAGTCTCCTTCGATCTTCCTAGATAAGTCTGGAAGAGGAACTTCCTCTTTCCCGACTTATCTAGGAAAGATGGAAGCCACTCTGCTAGCAAGGTAATGTAAACGAGGACATCAGCAAATATTTGCCCAAAGAGAAGAGCTCATAAGAGGAATTCAAAGTTCACGAGTTGACGAGATAATAAAACTTTTTTAACAACGCTATAACACTTGTTTTGATTTGATTCACACCTACACTAATTACAAAGACAATGAATTTAGCTGACGTTGTTCTTTTCACTTGAAAGCGTGTCTTCTAAAACTTTTTTCTTCCATAAATTGCTGTCAGTTAACTTACAGCACAGCCAATATCTGGTTTATCTTTGATAAAATAGTATCAAGAATTCTTAAGAAGTACAATGCCTACCTCATCTGAGTGACAAGCTCGTTTCCAAACTGAAAACGTTTTCTGACGTAAAAAAGTCTGCGCCCTTGGAGGCATATCACTAAAGTCATAGAGTACAACAAACATCTTGACCACAGTTTTGTTGGGATTGAACAAAGTCTGCAAATGCAACAGAATATTTACAACGATTTGACAACGATTTGCATTCCTTTGAAATACCTATCAAGGGTATAAGAGTGCAGCTAATCCTCTAAAGCAAATAGAAGGGAAACACTTGGTGTTTTGTGTCCATATTGTGTATGAAGCTTGGTATCTTCGAAACAAGGATAAGTTTCTGTAATTATTAGGTGACTGTGTTATCGAATGCATCCATAAGGAGAAGTTCTAGGGGCTTTAGGTGGCTCGATACAATAATTTTGTATTGACGCCTTCCATCTTTGTATGTCTTACTCTTAAACAAATTAATCTTTATGATAAAACCATTAAAACACATTTATTACACATCGACTAAACTTTATTATTATATTAATTATTAGGCAATCGGAATAAATATCACAGGGCAATGACATCACAATAGTTTAAGCTTTAAATCACTGAGACTTATACTCAAGTCTAAAGCGCTGACAACTCTGCCACGCTGCCTCCTTCAAATCTCAGCAGGACTGTCCTTGCTCTCAGTGCTGCAAATTGTACATTTTAAATTCCCATTGGTAGTCTTACCAGTTGCACGGTTCCTTTGGTAGGCACATGATAGCCTTTTCTACTTATAGAGGAATCATCTAAACTAATGTAGCCCTGCAGAATACAGTAACACCCAGATTAATAGAGGTTACAAAAATCAAATATTAATTGTTGTGACAAGATCAGATGGACAATGTTTCACTCAAACAAGAAAAAAAGTCTCACCAAGTAAGGAGATGGGGCATCATCTTCGGAGAGGCTGAAAAAATATGCTTTGACAGGAAGAGTAACATGAGCAGGGCAGAAAGATCCACTGGCTCCTAACTCAGCTGTGAAACCCTAAAACAGAAGTGGCACGTACGAGATTATCACAATGAGAGCTCTTACAAATGGTAAAATCATCTTGCCAGCAAGGACAAAATTGTATAGAACTGTAGAATAATTTTTCGGTATTCTGTAATATCATCTTAATCTCAGTTCATGTACAAACAACTATTACTAATTAGAAAGAAAACACAAATAACAGAAACATTTTTCAAAATTTGATAAATTAATCACCTCAACAGTCCCTACTGCTTCCATCCGGCCATTTAACACAGACTCCTAGAACACAATTGCAAGCGTTTGTTAAACAATAAACATGTTATAGATAGTTGCACTTTTGTTCATGTAAGGAATTAGTTGAAAAAAAAAACAATACATGTTTTAGAGAAGGGGCAAGTAAGTCAGGGCATTTGGAAAGTGGTGACCCAAAAGGCGTGGCATACCCCCATCCAATAGCATAACCAGTGGTTTCAATAAATATTGAAGTAGCCAGCAGGTTTGTATAGAGGAATCGACTGTATCAACAAAATTAAAAGGTGGATAAGGTGGATTTCCCTGCGGGTCTAGGGAGTGCTCACCCGGAAAATTTTGAAATTTCTAAGGCCTAAAAGCGATTTCCAGCCTTCTGGGCACTAAATTGAGGACAAAAGATAAAGGAAGATATCTTATCTTCTTTTTAAAGTAATGATCAGTACTGCGCTAAAGGAATATGGCACTTTGCATGTTAATACATTTATTTATTATTATAGCTGTTGTTGAACAATGTATATATTCCTTTTAGCCTTTGTTGTGCTAATTAAAACAGAAGGACTATATTTTATCGGTAAAATCCAACTAGTGGTCTATTATCAATGCTGGGTTCTGATTGGTTCAGCTACTACTAGGCTATATGTTATAACGCACTAGTAGCAAAAAGCACGCGCTTTCTGGCGGCAAAAAAGGATTGAAGTCTAGCTTTAACTAGCTAAAATTTTTTTATTCTCAATATTCTTGACCAACTAGCTGGATTTTACTAAATTAATTATTCCTCTCGCCCTCATGGCCTCTGAGTCAATAGCCCATTCGGCCTTCGGCCTCGTGGGTTTACTTGACTGACAGAACCCATTCAGGCTCGAGGAATAATTGTTAAATATCAGTATACCGTAATACAGAGTTTTGGAGTTCTGTCTTCAGATTAACTGTTTGGTTACGTAAAGAGTCAAGCATTTTGGATTTCAGACTCATTTTTTTTTAAACTGGGCCTCATTGGTTATGGACTGGGACGTCATCTTTCACAAGATGAGTCTCTGAAGACTCACCATAAATATTTGTAACAAAATCACTGAGTAAAGGTGAAATTAACATGATCCCCCTCTGTCCAGGCCCTGACTCACAATCTCATTCTGACAGAAATAACATTAATATCACTGTCATATTAATACACTCAGACTGTATTAATCAAACTGAAATACCCAGTATGACACTTTCAATGAAATACATGTGAATTTTTTGAATAGATCACTCTGATAGAAATGAGATTTCTTGAGCTTTAATTTTAATATTAAACTAGTTTAATTTACCTCAAAGTTTCCTAAGAGACGCTGTGTTGTAGAGGCTGGAGCACTTTGACTCAGCTTTGCTGTCAAGTCTATGTTACTTGACTTTTCTTGAATGCCACTTAATTCACAGGTAAATAAAAACCAGAATGATTATAAGTAAAACTAATCACTTTTACAGGGTTTGAACTAGGATATGATCACTGGGGGACAATTTGTCCCCTTGGCTAAAATTTTGGGGGACATTTTCATTTTTAGGGGGACAGAAATTTGTACACCCTTCCTTCTTAGCAGGGCTTCTGATAGGTCTCGGACGAAAAAGTCAAATTTCGCAGGATTTTTAGGGACAAATTCGCGGAAAAATCGGCCGATTTCGCGGGAGTTTCGGGGCAAACTTCACCAAAAAGCAATCGGTAAAAAACGGCCGATTTTGTCTATTTTCAAGGCAAATTTCGCTAGAAATCGATCGGTTTTGCGCTGATCAGACCAGCCTTTTTAACATTTTTCTAACAGAGGTCATCATTTGCTCTTTCAACCACAATACGCTCCAGAAATGAACCAATGGCAAAGCCTTTAACATGATGGCTAGTGCCCAGTTTTTCGCAACATAATCTGTTTGCTCGTTCCAGTGACAAACTTCCAAGATAAATTTGCAAGTTTACGGCAAGTAAATAGCCCCTATAGCTGAAATAAGTTTCAAATATGTTGTACAGACATGTATTTGATAAAATTTCTACCGAATTTCGCGGTTCCGCGACCGCGCGAAAAATCAGAAGCCCTGTCTTAGATTTCCAACAAAAATAGCAGTAGAGCGTGACTGAAACGTAACTTTGGAATGAACTTTAAAGGTGCGATGAAATATACTTTCCACGTTCTGTTTCAGCTTGCAAGTTCTGTACCGAAATAAATCTCTTCGTGTGTGCTTCCTTTCGAGTTTTTTCCCTAAATTTTGAAGGGGACAAATTGTCCCCTTGGCCGTTTTTTAAAGGGATAATTCCAATTGCAGTGCGGGATTGGCGCAATGGCGCGGCCCGGCTCAAACCCTGCTTTTATATATTTTTTTTATATTATACATTATTAGATGTCAACAAGCTTGTTATTAACACTTTAAGTAAATCTGTTGTACTAAAGCTTTGAGACCAGTGCTACTACAGCCATTTCACCTAAACTCCAAGCATCACAAGCCAAAAAAACAGCAACAAACCCTTTTTCATATTAACAATTTATTGATACAGATTTTTCCATAAAATTTCATCACACCAATGACGCTGGCCAGTTACAATTCTCCAGCTTGTCAAAAGGTGGATAGCGCTATCCACTGAAAAAAGGTTTTATCCTTGGAATTTGCCAATAGATACTGCTAATTATCAAGATGGTTTCCCTGCCACTTATCTTCTGCATAGTGATTTATGACTGGTGGACATCCAGCTATCCAGTGTGTGAACAACCAGGCCTGATCAATATTATCCAGCTAGGTATAAGGTTTAATAGATAACAATATTATAGTTTCGAGCTTACTTTGTTGTTTCCCCACAGTCATCTCCAAAGTTCAAATCAGTGGCAGAGCGACGGAGGGGAGCCTACGAACATGGAAAGCAAATTAACATTTATTACAACTACACATAAAAAAAATACAAAAGTCTTCAAACATCAACAATATAATTTGCAAACTTTCACTATAAGAGGTAATAAATCAATTACTACCAAAAGACACTTGTGGGGCTTGATAGGGTTAAGAAACTATTACTATAGCATACTGACCGGGCTTGAAGAGACAGGTAATCCTGTTTTTGAGTTGAAGATAGGAATAGTACCAGGTCCCACACGTTGGTTTCGAAGAACTTGTCTGTATCCACCAGGGTTTGAGATCTTTGGAGATGAGTGACTCCAATTTACTTGTACATCAAGTTTCTCACATTCAGAACTGGATTTCTAAGAAAGCAATAGTTTTGATCATATTTTGATATCATTTAGATAAAGGCGAAACTTTAATTTAGATCCCTTGGTCAAATAAGGCAAATAATATGATATCAAAGAAAATGATCCTTGTGTAAATACAAGTATATTAAATAAGTTGGTGACTCAAAGTAAGTTTAAAATCACTTTTATTGATAAAGAGAATGTCCGTTTTTGAGTCTCAGCTTTTCATTCACTTATGAAATCATACACCAACAGCTTTCTGATGAAGATCTCACAGAAAAAGTAACAAACACTACCCCTCCCCCCCCCTAAAAAAATAAAACTTGTTGATTGACAGTCAGCTATTTGTTGCTATGCTGCTTTTTTTTGATAGCCTGTCAATAGACTGTTGGCTGACGCTTCACCAACAATAGGCTAATTAACAAACTTTTAGAGGAGCAAAAATCCTTCTTTGTTAATAGAGTTTATGATATTGGTCCTTACCTGTTTATCACAGCCTATACTGCCTGTTGTACTTGGGTTTTCTTTCTCATACTGTTGAGTTTTCATCTGTTCATGTAATGGACTAATAGATGGTCCATCACTAAGACTACGAATTTTAAAATACCCACTTCTAAGAGAATCCTTGGAGGTCTTGGAAGTGTTTAAGCAATTCTGATCATCACATTTCATTGCTACTACTTGGTCAACCAAACTCTTGCTTGTTGAAGGTTTTGAAAACTCCAGAATACTTTGCTTGTTTAACATAGAATTGTTACCATTCAAAATCTTAACATCATGATAAGGATCACACTGCTTCCTGCATGATTTCTTTTTTAAGGGAGACCTCACTGGGTCATCAATGAATTCTAAAGAGTCTTCATTCTCATTACATTTGCAGTTCTGCCCAGCATTGAGTTGATTTATTTTAGAAGCCAGGATTTCATCTGCAAAGTTAAATATTTCACATCTCGGTAGTGAATGGACACTAACACGAAGTGCTCTGTTACTATGGAGATTTGCCAGTGGAAATGTGTGAAAATCAGGTTCTTTGAGAAACTCGCCAGATGCCACATCATCTCCTATGTCTGATATTCTGAGGAAAGATTATAAAACAAAGATATATCTACATTACTAGGGTGGTTTGAGTGAGGGAAAGATCTGTAACAAGAAACAGGAAACCCAGGCACATATAATGGACAGCCCTAGGCCAAAATACAGTGCAGCTCAGAGGCAAGCATCCACGTTCAAGATTTTTGTGTTGGGATTTATTGCCAACGAGCCATCCGAGCGAAGACGCTCGGATGGCGAGGCGGCAGCAGAATAGAGCCGCGCAAGACTGGGCAATAGGAAGAAAAATTCTCGATCGAGCTGAAAAAAGTGTAACCCAATGTAATGTAGATTCCCCTGAGACCAAGTGGTCAGTTGTGAACCAATCAAAAGGCAGTACCTGGCGCACGGGCTCAAGTTGAATAACAAACAAAATTTCACACACTTCCCGCCGTCGCGACTTCCTGTGTTTCTTTGCCTAAATTTTTTCGTTAAACCCCGCCACCGCAGTCAAGAGACATGAGCACTTGATATATTCTATTAATTTTAGGGGCCATAATGTTAAATTTTAACGAAGAGAAGTTTGTAAAACAGCAAAAGTGTTCTATGTGCAGCAAGCAATATTCTGACCACTAAAAAGGATCAGATTACACGAGGAGATAAGGAAAGCTTGACACGAAGAATGCAGTCGCTTTTGTTGGAAAATCTGGTGTTGGGGAAAAAATGTAACCACCAAACAAAGACAATGAGAACAAAAATGAATTACAAGCCTAAAGCAAACGACAAAAGAAAAGAAAACGCCATTTTTTTCGAAACGTGGCCGAGTTCAGTACAAAAATAATGAACTAAAATTAAATACCGACGTGCCGTTCATCGCTTGTCCTTGGAAACATTTCAGATGGCCCAGCGAATCATTTTAAGTTTCAATCCGATAACAAAAAGACTCGGGAAATTTGAAAGGAGGTGTAAATGATTAAACTGTGCAAATATTTATCAACAATGTGAAACCGAACCGACAGTAGATTTGTAGCTGGACTTAATAATATTCCCGATCGCTTCCTCTGCAAAGCTGACTTTATTCTTTCAAGGCACTTCACAATTTTACATAGCAGGTTTGTAAAGCCACCATACTGAATCTGAGAACTTTTCAAGAAAATAATCCTTGCAACAGGAAGGGACCAAGAAACGGTCAAATGGGAAAAACAGGAATTTTATTCCTAAGCAAAATACGCATGATTTACTCGTTGGCACTCTATCGATAGGTATAGCTAGTATAGTGATTGTTTACCTGTCAGAGGTTAGGATCAAAGATTTTCTCTGAAAAGTAGTCTGATGATTTCTTGTGTAAGAAACATAATTGTTGTCTTAACGCTAATTAACCCTAATTAGCACCTAAGCCATTAACCAAATTATCAAAGATGATGAATAATTAGGGCTGGCTAGGCAGCAAAGGAAATAACATACATGTAGGCTGAAACCATTTTAGCCTACAACATTATACACTAACCATGGAAAGCAATAATATTGAAACATTATTAACAAGGCTGCCCATACAGGGAGCGGGGAGCACTCCCTTATTTGGCCAAAGTGGGTATGTGCTGCTGAACAGGGTATGATTTTCAGGATCCTGAGTCTTAAACAGGGTAAACAATTTCACTATTTTGTGTCTGAGGGTCTTTTCCGGCCGGAAGCCTTTGAAAGAATATGAAGGTCAGTGATGCGCCGTCTCGTAAGTGGTACCAATAATATATTTTCAAAAAACTCTAACTCCATGGTGCTAGTTTAAAAAACACTTCATAATTTCTAGTGTGAAACGAAATGAATCAGAGTTGTGAAAGTAGGTCTCTTGTCCTAAACAGGGAAGCAAAATAAACAATTATTTTTGTTTTAAACAGGGTCAGGGTTTGAAGGGCTCAGCAGCACCTCTCTACCCCCTCCCCCGTGGGGTCCATATTAGTATATGGTCATCCCAGATGACTTGATGACCACTAATATTAGATCCCTGTTATTATCATCCTGTACTACATGTATACTCACCTGTAAAGGACCTGTGAAGGAACAGAACCTTTACTTCTGCTCAGCCAGGCACTGAGCTGAGAAAAGTGAATGTGAGATCTAAGAGCTTGGATCAGCATGTTTCCACTGCAACTCTGCACATCACCTATCCTATAGAGGGGAAGTAAATAATTTTACCAATAATTGCATCTAGTCAACTTGATTACTGGAGACACCCTTGGGACTGTGAGTCTACCATCCTTGAGAGCAACAGGTATTGGCCTGTAATTGCAGGTCTGGAGTTTACTTCAGTCAAATATCTGTAAATTGTTGCAGGAATTTCACTGATGTCCATTTTATTGGGGTGTGATTGACTACAAGCTTATTGTTTATTGAAAACACCATTAGCAACCAGCAGACAAGTATTCAAGACTGATAGTTCTCATGAATATAGTTCCAAAATATTATCAACAAAATGGGTTCTCCATTCAAATCAAAAAACAAAAAAAAAATCTGTCAGCAAACAGTTAACCAACAGAATCATTGACTGTTACACATTAACAAAACTTTAATTCAAAGTTTGAAACCCAAAACCACTAGCAACTGTTGCAGGCCATATGGTCGTTACCTGCCAGCCATAAGTGTTTGCTGGCCAAAAGGTTTACAATAAAATTATAATGACCATCAGCAGTGAAAAGAGAAGTAATGGTTGCTGATACTTAACAGTATAGTAGGACCCTGCTTTTTGACCACCCCGTTGTTACAACAACAATTTTTTGGCCCTAATTTAAAAACATTCAGTCATTTTCTGTTTTTTATAACCAGACTTTCCTGGCCCATTGGTGTTCCTCTCAATGTGGTTGTACTGTAGTACTCATGTCACGTACCCATCAACAGTTTCAATTGTCCACTTCTCCAGCAAAATCCAATTGCTATCATCTGGACTCTGCATCAGGACTGTGATCACCATAGGAGAACTGTTCTCCCACAACACTGTCATCTTTTCTTTTCTTTCACATACTTTCTGACACTAAAAAATGGATTTATATTACTAGTGTTAGGGATATATGCTAGAAATTCTCTATGCTGTACATTCATTGAAAATGTATTCGTTTGAATAGACAAAAAAAACCAGACTGTATTTTAAATATTCGAAGGTGCTGAACTTACAAGGTAATTTACATGTGGGTTACAGACGTGAGGGGCCACACTAATCAAGGACAGGCAGTGAGGTCCTTCAGCTCTTCCTTTTTCTGACTGCTGTGGTGTACGACCTTCCACTATCAGCATTCCAATGTGTATGAAGAAGTCTCTTGCCTGCATCTCACACTCCATCTCACCAGCAACATCACCTTCTGCCTCTGTTAACACTTTAAATCAAAACAGAAAAAAAAATTTCAAAAAACAGTTAAACCTCTATGGATGTGACCGATTCAACAAAGCGACCACCTTCAATTAGCAACCATTTATCCAAAATGCCAATTTTTTTCCATTTATCCACTTTATAATTTTCCTCTCATATTTAGCTAAAGAACCAGCTCTTATGATTCTGGTGACCGCAGCCATTTTTGAGTGGTGGTTTGATAATTTTCCATTGTTTTTAACCTTTTGTAATAAAATGTAAGCGACCACTTGACGCATGGTCTTATTGACTGTATGTGTTGTTGTTCAGTTTTATCCTTGGTTCAAATTTTATTTTCTTTTGTTTTGGGTATGGTAATGTATGATTAATTACATAATAATGAGTTTGAAACAAAAGAAAATAAAATTTGAACCAAGGATGAAATTGAACCACAACATATGTACTACAGTTGTTAACCTCTTCACAAAGGCCACCTCAGGGACAGAAGAAAGAGTGGCTATTGTAGAGAGATGTTTAAACAAGAGTCAATGTGTAAGCTGTCTACCCAAAAAAGTGGCCATTGTGGAGAGGTGGCTGTTTAGAGTTTCAACCGTATCCTCCTCAGAGTAACTGAAGAACTCTTACATACATGGTAAATTGGAAATTACATGCAATTACTTCTCTTTCAGAAAGTAGATGTGTCTGCACCTTTTCTTGACAGGGATCACCACTGGTGATTTGATTCTCGTAAGTGAGCAACTTCCATAAGTAACCACTCAATCTTTGCATTTTAGGTGGCTTCTTTTAAAACAAAGGTTTCATAACTTAACTTGAATTAATCCCCAGTCTTTGAACAGCAAAGATCAGTGCTTAAATCCTGTCCTTTGTCACTACTGGAAATAGGATATGCTTAAAGTTCTAACCACTGCTCCTAAATTACACCCTCTTTCCAAAAGAAAATCATTACATTATTGATAGTATATTTTTATGTCTTAGAGGAGCTCTGTGAGTTGGAAACTCACATGTAAGAGATAGAAAGAATACAGCACTACAGCAAATATTAATATGAGCCCTTTTTCAGGGGCAGGGGAGTCCTACATGTCACGAGTCTGACTTTCAAAACCCCCTAAGGGGGGGGGGTACTCCCTTATATAAGCTATATAAGTATGTGCCACCCCATCAGGTAGGGTTTTCGCGCCGTTTTGGTCTGAAAAAGGGTATACACTTTGCCGATTTTGGTCTGGAATCAGATATGGTTTTGAGGGAACTACAGGAGTGTATGAACGTATCTATATCATAAACTGTTACAATTCCAGATGACTAAGAAAGAAAGAGGAATATGAGAATTCAAAATGGATTTGAAGAATTTTTTTGTTTGTGCACTAATCTAAATTAATGATGACATAATTTCCGCAGGCCTAGGTATGAAAACAGGTGTGGAAAATTACATTTTTTGGTGTCAAATAGGGTCAGGATTTGAAGAACCGGGCAGCACAGTCCCACCAAAAATTCCCAGGAGTACCCCCCCCTCCACCCACCCAAGCAAAACCCCCCATTTCATTTTTCTTCATGTTTGCCCATACTCAAAGAATCACTAGAAATTCTTTAAAAAGCAGTTCTAATCTTTGGAGATGTGGTGCACTCAACAATATTGAATTTAATTATGGGGAGCCAGAAATTAAAGAGAAATGTTTTTTAACTTCTCACATTGATAAATTGCACTCAGTGTCCTGACTGCAACAACAACTTACATATTTCTCACAGCAAAGAACTCTTGTTTACAAAGTGGTCATGGACAATTGACTATGTTTAATATTCACAAGTGAACTTTGCCCCTAGAGATCGTACTTGCCTGGAGTGATGAAAAGTGGGTATTCAGTAAAAACATACGAAGGTTTGACAGACAGAACATGTAAATAAGCCAGGCAATATGCTCAGCAGTTTGATATTATGATAGAATACATTTCTTGACTAAAACAGCTTTAAACACTTCGGTTCATGTTGTCTGGGATAACAACCTTACATGCACATTAAATTAGTTGGAAAATTACAGGTGAATTATCAGCTTTGTCGGACTAAAATGTTTTCAAAGTACAACCGAAATTCAAAACGTTCCTCGCGTCTTATTAATGACTGGTTAAATGAACATGCTGTGTGCGCCAGTGACTGTTAACTTAAAAGTACGTAAGCTTATAAAGACATTTACCAGGAGCATGGAAAGCGCGTTGCTGTATTAAACATCTACACAGCCTGATACGTGAAAAGAAAAGCTGCCCAGTATTAATTATAATTTCCTTGAGGAACCATACAAGTACAAGAACATAACAGTCCTTGTATTATAATAAATGAAGCAAAGTAATAATTCGATTTAAGCTTGAGCATAGACATTTCGAAGCTATCGATAGAGGAATTTTTAACATATCTTGTTCATAACACAAGAAAAAAATTCTTCGTAATACAGATCAACTTGGCCGTACTTTGGAACCTATGGTGATTCTTTAGAAAGAAGTACATATCTCCTTTTAGAAGAATTCATATTATGATAGAATTCGCTTTAGAAAAAGCTCAAAACAGGCAAATTTCAAGTTGAAAAACACGTCAGCTGTTACCCCAACTAAACTTGGGAAAATACAAGTCCACTAGCTTACCTTCGCCGGGCTTCATTGTTCTGCCAAAAGTATCAAGTGAAAGACATGTCGTTATATTGTTGGCCAGCCAACACAAAATATTGGAGAGAGGTTTTCGAAGGAAACGACTAATCAGACAGATGAATTCCTCGACAAAAAAGTTTTTGTTTTGCGCTCGATATATTGGAGCCAAACAACTGATTTTTGATATAAGTCTTCTGATTGGCTCTCGTCAAAGGCCGAATTCTGTCATCAACAATAATGTCACGTGCCGGAAGTGTGACTAAGACAGGGCTCAAAATAGGAACGTGCGTCAAACGTGCGTTTTAGTTTGACCATGGTTTGACCTGATTGTGAGCAGCGTCAATATACAAGAAAGACTACGATAAAAGTAGTGATATCTCTGTTATTTTTACCGCATTTATGAAAATAAAGTAAAGCCAAGTGACTAAAGGATTGCGTGACATATACTATTGTGATTGGGATTTTTTATTTCCGTCACTGTTTTTTTGGTGGCCTAAGCCGCAGAAAGGACAATCTGTGGGCTCTTAAGGCTCGGCTGCTTATTTTGGCTATTTGTAGTTTCCACCAGTTTCCAGTCCTTTATATTGCACAACGTTGTGCAACCAAGGCCCTGCTGTTTATTGGTGGCCACCCCGTATATCCATTCGCGCTTTGCACGTTTCTGTCTCTTTTGGTCTTTCGATTCGAAGGCAGAACCATGCCGGTCAGTACGGGAAAGCTTTTTCTTTATTGCATGTTTCAGAAAGAACGCGAAAAGCCAGAAATCACGTTAAATCTAGGCTAATGCTTGATCTTTCAGATTTTTGGCTTGAATAGTGAAATCCTTACCCCTGGGCACGAAATGATCATGTTGAATTTTTGTTGTGTTGGAGAAGTTGATGTGGTTTCGCTTTGAAGCAACTGTTAAAAATAACTTTAAAAACCGTGAGTGTGGAAGTCCTAGCTGTGCCAAGGATTTTGAGAGTTGCTGTCTGTCGGTTTAGTTCTGGTTATCAACAAAGGATTATTTATCGTTTTCCCACTTTTTGTGCAGTTAACTTTTGAAACACAAGCTAAGTATCACCAGAAATCAATTTTGGTGATTACATTTCCGTGATGTTGAGGACCTTTGTTATATGCACAGCGTTAGATTTTTGAGGGAGAGCTCTGTTCCGGTAGAAGGAACGTTTTTAAAGTTTTGTTTTGAAGGTTGACTTAACAGCTGAAATGAGCATTTATTAAGGTTAATCAACTGATATTATGGTTTTAATATTATAATAACTATGCTATACACCGTATTCACAAATGGCGGACACGCGGGAAAAAACTGGTGCCTAGTCATGAAAGCGAGGCGTTGGAGGATAAACAAAAATTGCAAATGAAGACTTTCAGTGAACTTGCAGAGTGTTTAGCACGGATTCCACCTAAAATAACTTTCTACGGACTTCTTTATAAATACAATTACGTGGGATGTCTTCTGCTTTTAATGTTTAGTAGCGATTTGCTGTTTGCAATCAAAAGGGACGCGTATATCTTCAAGGAAACAGAATGATTTTGTAGGCTTCCGAAGCATCAGAAGCTTGACAAGTGGACGATGGCTGGAGAAAAGCGGCAAACATGTTGACCCAAACTTCACTTTGAAACCGAGTACTCTGCAAAGAAAGTCTGTTTTACGGCTTGCTGCTCGGCAAAGCTGTAGTTGACATATATTAGCCCAAGAGTCATTTTAACCAGCCCGAAATACTATTTTGATGAGGAGAATTCCTCTGTAATTTGAATTCCATATAAAGCTTCACTTACCAGTCGGGCAACTGAAGAAGAGAATTCACTTGCCTGATAGCAAAATCCACTAGCCCTATGCTATCAGACAAGACTTTCTTTGCAGCCTGAAAACCTCCACCCCCCCCCCCCCCCCCCTTAAATAAGCGAGGTAATCTCTTAAGGGAAAAACACACCATTTTCCATTCTTGATTTGGTGGGAGGTGGGGGTCTAAGTTTTCCATCTGTTTTGTCCAAGATTGTAGGTATGGATATTGTTTTGTATTCAGTGTCCACCAGCAAGAACACAAGGATATGGAACATTAATGCCTATTTCAATCTCTGTTTGTTATATCATTTGCAGTTGTTCAAAGATCTTTTGCATCCCTCGGTGGAAGAAGAAAAGCGTAAGCACAAACTTAAGAGGCTTGTACAAAGTCCAAACAGCTACTTTATGGACGTTAAATGTCCTGGTAAGTTTGTTTGCTGACTGATAGCTTAGTCCTGTTTGGAGTGAATGCTTAGTAAACCACTGTAAAATGGTCATGATCAGGCTGATGGTAGATATTGATACATTCTAGCCTTTCTGTGAGCAATCACCCAAAATACCTAGAGTAGTAACAGATAGTTGGTTGCTTGATTAAGCGCCAATGTCCAAAGGCAAATTCTCCAGACTAATCTGCATAGAATTAGTTGAAAGAATTTGTTTGAAGAACAAAGCATTTTCTTGTAGGTGATCATTCTATTAATTCTCCTAGGTTTTGGAATACGGTCATGACGTTACTCTTCATACATCAACACTCAATTGTATTTCAGTCATTTTAGCATTTTTGTTTGGACAGGTGGAAATGATTCAAACATGCAAATTTTTAAAGTGCTACTGCGACGAAAATCGCAGTCTTTCTAAACGAAATTTTTGGGCTCGAACTTAATGTTTGGACTTAAAACTTCACGAAAAAATGTAATTCAGACCAATCTGACGAAGCGGTTCCCACAAGAAAGATGTCTGAAAGTGGGAAAAATGGGTCCGCCATTACATAAACAACAAATGTCCGAGTCAAAGGGGAGGGATTGGATCGAGGTCGCCTGTGACATCATCTTATCCCCAAAACTCACCACCATCTCGCTACAACTACTTCTAGCGTGTTATTGTGTTGTCGTCTGTTCCGTGTTCTTCATCCATTTCTTCGAAAGACAGATCTGATTTAAAACAGTCGAACAGAAAGATATTTTGGACGGCAATGGAACTGCTTTTATCCCGTACGATGAGGATTTGGAGCCAAACGCGACCGTAGAAGCGGCCGCCGCATTCGAGGAAAGCGTGATTCTTGAAGAAGATCGTAATCTCGAGCTCCAAAGACATTTTACTGGTGAAATAGGCGCATGGTAGGCATTACTCCGATTAAGTTTTTTTGTCGTTTTTTTTTTTTTTTTTTTTTCATCGTACTGCGTTTCTGTTGTGATGTAATTTGCTGACAGCAGAGGGGAACCCAGTACAAGTATCTAAATTCTCTAACTCTGTGAAATAAAAACAATGCTGAACGGAGCACATGTCTCTTTTTGTTTGTTAAGTGCACTTGTTCGAACTGGTCCGTCGCCATCAGGTCCCATCACTACCAAAACGGACGAGTGTATTTGCTGCAAAGAAATGGACCGTGTAAGGGAAGTATGGGTAAAGTAGAACGGGAAGGTGACTGCATTTAATACTCTTCATCAAGATCAATCATCCCAGTTTTCAGGATGTTTGCCTGAACCGGTGGCTTCTTCAAGTTGCATCGCTTAATCTGAAGACGAAAACTGGAAAAAGTTACCGAAATTTGTTCACTCAAGGTCTTAAAACGGACTCAGAGTAATTTATTCACTCCTTGTTGTTTATTTTGTTGTTATTCGTCCTCTTGCTGTAGTTGTTGAAGTCATATGTTGTTCACCTGGGTGTCTTGTAGGTGAACCTGAAATATCTATTTATTTGGTAAATAAGGTTGAATTATACTCAAACCCTTGTTGACGAAGAAAATATAAACTCCTAGCAGTATAGACTTATTTTTTTTCTTATTAATTTTCTAGAACCCTGAAAAAAATTACTATAATTGGCCCAAAACTCCTATGTAAAATAAAGAAAATAAAACAAGGAGTGTACACCATTTACCTTACTGCATGATGAGAAAGAACAAGGTACAATAAAAAACAAAATCAAACAGTCCAGCATACAAACAAGTAGAAAAGACCAAACTGGGGATGGACTGAGTACATATTTTTTACTTCTATATAGGTTTCTCCGATCAGTGTTCTACAGACAATTTACTTGACTTGTTTGGGATTTTGTTGGAAGTTCCAAGCCTTATCCATACCCATGTTGTGCTTACAAAGCAATAAGGACAGCTTTCCAAGTGAAATTGGGGAACATCATGGCTTTGAAGATGATGAATCATAGACAATCATTGACCTGATCGGTCAATTAACTGGCAATGTTACTGGTTCTACAGTGAGCCACGTTGTTTTTTTCAGCTTTTGACATGGACAATTTAGGGAAAATCTGTCAACACCACTGGAATGAACACACTACAATACAGTTAACTAGACTTTCTAAAAGTCCTTTACATTTTTTTTTCTGGTTGGCCACTGTGTGACCTTGTTGAAGCTTGCTTCGCTCACTAAGAACCTATGAGAGGTCGACTTGTAGCAAGTCTAACAGTTAACCTGCCTAGTTTAAAAGTGTTAGGTCCTAAGTGAGGGAAGATAGAGCTCTGCAAAGTTGCAAAAATTTACACTCAGATGTTTGTATGGTGGGGGAAAGTTTGTGTCCCCCACCATACAATTAATGTCTGTAAAATTTTGCAATTTTGATGAATACTTGTTGTATAGTTTCCAACAGATCACTTTCAAACTTGGCAATTGTACTGACTGAAAGGCACTCTTTCCAACAGATTTTGCTTAACTTGCCCATGTCAAAAGTTGAAAGCCGTGAAAAGACCTGTTTATTTGTTATTTGCTTTTCTCTCTTTGTAGAACCAATAACATGACAACTTAATTCACCAATCAGGTCAATAACCAGTTTTAATTTAAAAATACCATTATAACTGACGTGATACAACCTTCTTATGAAATGACTTCTGGGTTCAAAGCTTTCACAGTTTTAAGAATAGTTTGTTATTTTACTTCAACCTCTCTCCCTCGAGGTTCATGTTAAGTGTGTGGCTCTGCTTTTGGGAGGGTTCAGGTTTCCTCCTCAGATAACATAAGGTTTTTCCTGACAGGCTGCACACATGAGCATACGTTTACAAGGTTATCAATCAACGAACTATACTTAAAAGTTTGTTACATGGAGTAGAGGTGATGCAAGATTTAAAAGGAAGAGCAGGAGCTGGAGGAAAAACAAAAGGCTCTCCAAAGAAAGACAAAACAAATAAAAACTGCGGTCATTGAGGCAAGGTGGTTGGATGCACAGTTTCAACTTATGGCTGGGCAGCTACCCCCCTTGGCTAACGATATCTTGGCACAGGCAGATGAATAATATGTAAACCAGACAGATAAAAGTAAAAAAACAGTCCCCTCTTCTTTTAAGAAATTGTATATATACATTGGTTCCGTGAAAAAAGGAAAAAGCCTAAAAAGAAAATGTAATAAAAATCACATGAATACCAAACAGAAAAGAGTAAAAAACAGATACAGATTGTTTTAAAAATTGTACATAATTATACAGTCAATGAAAAAGGGAATAACTCTTTTGAGAAAATGCATTTATATAGACAATGGAAAAGGATGAATAATTCTTCAAAAATTTTTCCTATTATATGTAGTCTTTTCATATGTCTCTCCATATCGTCCTTTCCAACCCCTTCACCCTCTGCTTCTTTAACTGGCTTTCTTTATGTAGCAATCAGCAGTAATACTCTTTATTAGAAGATCATCAAAAGAAACATCCCTTGTCAATGCAGCACTTCTTGCATCAAGTACTACAAGCCTTTTTCTCACCATCTTCGAGGGATTTCCAAATGAGAAAGTATTTGAAGTGACACCAGTCAGTAATCAAAATAAATCAAAGAGTACCCTTTACCCCTTATCATTAAATAATTATAACATCAAAAAATAACACTTGAAAGATGAAAAGGGAGTTGGAGCACTCTATCAAAATAAATCACAAAATACAAATTAATGATCATAAAATCCAAGGCTGAAGGCCCCACCCACCAGCCTAATTTTTGGAACAAACCAAAATGATAACAGGATCTAGAGCAACAACACTACTCATAAACATAACCAAGTGGAAGCATTTCCACTGTAAAGCTATGACCAGATACTAGCACTGCAAGAGGAAAAATATCAAACTAGCAGCAGGCCCCATGGCAAGAAAATTTTGAACAATGGCACTTGATGTGGCTGGCTATGATGGAGGGACAATGTCTAAATAAAATACAAAGATGGAAGTGGTTTGAACAAACTAACCCCCTCAAATAATTACCTACAATGAAAGGAAACTGTGCCATTTGTGAACTACTGCTATGGTTATTGTACTACTAGCTGTATGGTTATTGAACTATATAATTATTCTGTCTTGACTGAACTGCACCTACAGGAAAATGAAAACTGAACTAGCAGGCCTCAAGGCAAGATAATTTTGAACAGTGATACTTACGATCACTTACTGTAAAATAGGAACAATGTCTAAATAAAGTAAAATACAGAGACTAAACAACTTTAATATACGTTTTTTTTAAACTATTGCTATGGTTATTGAACTACTGTGTGGTCATTGAGCGTCTTACTGAACTTCACATACAGGAAAGTGATCACTGAACTGCACCTACAGAAAAATGAAGACTGAATCAATGATTTCATTGTCAACTAAGATTTCACATTTCAGTATCCATAAATGATTTTTACGAGTTCAGCGACTGCAGCGAATACGACCAAAACAGACTACTAAAAAATTAGCCCCTTTTCTAATTTTCGGTCGACATTTTTTACCGCCGCGAAGTTACGCGAAACACAACAAAATACTAGATTGGGCGATCGTTTCTTGACATCTCTGTTTATTTCTCCGTCAGTGTGTATATAACTTAAGTTTGTGTTTTCGAAAAAAACCGTACTAATGATTTGTATCTTGCCCTTTCTATCCCGGCTCCAAACTGAAAATTATGACACGATCCCACAAAGCAAGAGTCAAAGGGCTATGAGTGTTAACTCACCATAAGCCGGCTTCTCGCGGACATGACACTGGACTTGCCAGGTACGTTATTTTTACAAATAGTTGGATTTGCTCCGGGAGTTCCTCTTCTACGTTCTTGCAGCGTCTTTTACGTGAACTTGCCTCTCGAAGCAATCGGACGTGAAATTAATACAGAGCTCCTTGAGGTTGAAGTTCTCGCTGCACGTTCGAAAAATGCGTTCCACAGCGCTCTTTTGCCTGTGCAAAGAAATTCCCTTTTTCGGATTGGAGACTGTTGCTGCAGTCCTGGACAACGTAGCAACAAGGGCATCTTTGCTCGATGAAACTGACCGAGAAGAGTTACCAAGAAGAACTTTTCTTTCAGCCTCTGGGGATAAGATGACGTCACAGGCAACCCCGTCGACCTCGATCCAATCCCTCCCCTTTTGCTCGGACATTTTTAGTTTCGGTAATGGCGGACCGCCACTGAAGAAAAACACGGCTTAGAAAATCGGACTTCCAGTGAGAACTAGGATCTCAAATTTGGTATGTGTATTTATTAGCTTTCAAACATTCTAAAAATCGTAAAACACAAATAATGCTTGATTTGATCACAGTAGCACTTTAATGCATAATTTTTTGAAATCAAAAAAATCTTGTTTCCAAAAATATCTGGATATGTGTGGACAAGGCCATGACCCTTTCACTACTAGAAGTGGCCAAAACTTACAAGATTTATTAAAGGATAACAAAAACAGTGGTATAGCTTTTCCCTTTATTTATTTATCTATTTTTTTGGTTTAAATGGGGTGGGGGTAGGGGTATTTGGGAAGTGAAAATATATGTGGGCGTGTACAATGTGAATGTGACTGGCCCAGGTGGGGAGTGTGGACAGTATTAGAAGTTGTAGAAAAGCGGTTTCTTCATAAATTTATGATGGTCATTTAGCCAGATTTCATCCTGAAGGTTCTGAATCTGCTCTTTCCTGCAGAAGTACAATATAATGGTCTCCTACAATGTATATGTTGTAGTTCAATTTTATCCTCGGTTTAATTTTTATTTTCTTTTTTTGGGGGGGTATGGTAATGTATAATGATGAGTTTAAAACAAAAGAAAATAAAAATTAAACTAAGGATAAAATTGAACCACAATGTATGTAATACCGGTTTTTTGGTGTGTCTCAGTCAATTTGGTGGCCTGCTTCTATTAACTGAATTAGGCTATGCTGTATGGAATCATTGGTGAAATCTCTTTGTCAGTCAAAGTTTATGTTCCCAGTTATCCCCTCTGTTCCCTTAACGCTACGGCAAGTACTGTGATGGCTTTTCATGCATAGTATTAAGTATATCTTGCCTCTCAGGTTGTTACAAGATTACAACTGTGTTCAGTCATGCTCAAACAGTTGTGCTTTGTGTGTCATGTTCCATGGTGCTTTGTCAACCCACAGGAGGGCGGGCAAGACTGACAGAAGGTATGCAGTGTTTTTGTGTGCACATCATCACTTGACCTGTATGTGTACTAAGCTATTTGTAGTACATGCAGAGCTTCTAGCAACAACATGGAACTCCAGATACCTAAACTTAGAAATTGCATGCAATAAATTATCTTCCATAAAGAGGATCTGTTGGAACCTCTACTAAGAAAACACCCTTGTGGCTTGATTCTTATTAGCCACCACTAAATCTTTGCATTTTGGATTTTCGCCTATGGAAAACTTTTTTTATTACATCCTGTCACTATTGTTGAATTATCATCTATTGAAGCCTTATATAGTCTTAAGGTATTTGTCAGTGCCCTAGAATAATCGATAGTATTTAGAACACATTTTTAGTTGTTTAAATGAATTTATAATTTAAATCGGCGACTGTAAAAGGAATTTAAAAAGTGTATATCTTGAGCACTAATGCTGTCTTGCATAAAGTTTAATGAATATTAGTGTCTGATTTGCACCTTTTGAGAGAGAAGCTTTGCATTGCAGCAAAATACTTGAAAAGTTCTTACCCCCCCCCCCCCCCCTCCCCCCTCCTCTAGCTTGGAATAATGTTGTACCTTCTCTGCTTTTTTATCATTCAGTGAAAGCCAAAACACACCTTCACCTATTCTCTTTGTACTTTGTGTCACATGAGCCTCGAAATTCGAATCAAGTGATTTTAAAAGTTTATAGCATGAATTCTTATTCTGGAATATGGTAAATCAAACACACCCTTACATCTAAATTGATCTACAAATGCATCTCCGTCTCTCTATTTCTTGAGCTACATATATATACCATTTCCCAGCAGAGGAGTAGCTATGCACTGCAGCCCAACTCATGCCTTGTTATTTTTCTTATTAGGTAAAATGTAGAGGTATTCCTTGAGCATTGTCTTTGTGCTCCCTCCAAACTAGCCTCCTATGCAGACGTTCCTTTGGCTAGTCATGCAATCCTCCTCAACGTTCACGGGTCAGGAACATGTGACAAAACCCCAAGAATGTCTGCATGGGAGGCTATCTTCAAACCTAATTTGTTCTGTCTTTTGTTTGTAGGTTGCTCCTTCAGAAGAAAACAGAACTGAATTCCTCATTTGAGAATGTGGCGTCAATTAAAGAAACAATAATTTAAATCAACACTGAATTACTCTGTTATTTTTAATAGTTAAGAGAAATGAAACTTTTGTAGGAGCTTCCTGTTTTCAGAAGTAATGTTGTAGGTGTTAAGACCAAAGGATTTTTTTGTGTGCTAGTACTCAGCTTTAAGGCAAATCAAAGAAAGTTTTACCATTTTATATTTACTGGTAAGAACAGTGGCTTCGTTACTCAGACATACTTGTATGCTCTTGCCACTGACATTGCCTCTGTAAATAATAAAGTCAGTGTTGATTTAAACCTGTTCCACTGGGTAGATTTTGTAGATCCTGTCCTGTAGACGTCAATGGGTTTCAGTCAACTTGCTTGCTTGGTTTTTTGTAGCCAATTTTCTACCTGAAACACTACTTGAAGAAAGTAATTAGGATTACACACTGCATTGACTTCTGTCTTTGGTTGATATTGTGGATGTTTACAGGCTTTGCCGGATATACAGGGTTGTCAGAAAGGTTTGAAATAGACGGCTGAGATGTCAAAGTAAGCAGCCAGTCCAGGGATATTTTATTTAAAAAAAGCCATACGTAAAGAAATGCCAACCAGAGTAGCTGGCCAATACTAACCAAGTAGGCGGCGAGTTTCGTCATCAGCCGGATACTTTTGACAACCCTGGATATGGGGGTGATAATAAAAACTAAGACTAACTCCGGTTAGCAATGTGTGCGAAGCAGCGCCGATATACTTGTTCTGGGCCCCTGACAGACTTAATAAATTACTGGAAATGTGTTTCAAATTTCCTTTCAACCTGATTGGCAAATTGACAATGGCATTTGAACAGGCCAGTCATGGCGCTTACTCAAATCCTGGTACACAGGTGGAGGCCCAGAACAAGGCTTTTGGTGCTGTTTCGCAGAGGGACTTAAACCAGAAGTTAATTTCCGTCTGTGGCGCAGGCTATCCATTCCCTAAAGAACGCAGGAAAAATACCTTAGTTTAGGCCACTCCACAAGGGTCTACATCCCCTGCTCTTCAGATGTTAGTCTAGGTGCTTTTTTGCCCCCTCATGATAAGGCCATGGCTACAGTATAGTGAATAGCTTTTCATGCCAACACAAAAAGCTATTCGGTACAGTACAGGGTTCGCACGCACCTTGAAAATCCTTGAAATTCCTTGAAAATTGTAGTCGGTACTGGAAAGTCCTTGAATTTCAATGCTAACTTAATAGTTAAGGAGAAATGCAAAAGAAAAGGAGCAAACACAACAACCTTTGGGATAAAATTCTCCTGATGTGGAAGAACTAAAAAAAGACACAGACTCAAGGCTCTTTTTTTGCACTGAATGTAGTCCTTGAAAAATGCGAAATGAGTCCTTCAAAGTCCTTGAAAAATCCTTGAATGTTTTGTTCAGAAAAGGGTACGAAGGGGTTCTTAGTTTTGCGATAGAAGACGCTTGTGTTGCCAGGCTCTTGCGTGACGCGCCATTTAGTTGGTCAGCCGGAAAGCTCTTATGTGGGTTAAAATTTTAAAAACTTTTCTGATTTTTTTAGATTTCGCTATGTAAACATTCCTTGTCTTGGGATAAATATTACTTTAACAATTATGAGCTCCTCAAGCGATGAATTCACGCATATTAAGTAGGAAAATTCAAAAACAGATGTTTCTGTTGTTTTCCTGCTGCCACACTTGTGCCCCTGCGAAGGGACACCAACATGGCGTCTCCAAACAAAGCCTAAAAATTTGGGTAAAACGTTTTTCCGAATATCTCACATATGAATTATCGCACAGACCTGATTCTTGGTGAGGCTTTTCGAATATTTATCTTCTTTCATTTCCCAGATTCTGGACTTTCTGTATTGACTGGTTTGAATCTGAGTTATTTTTGATGGCGTGACAGTGATACTCTTTGATGTCACGTTATTTGAGCGACGCGATGTATAACATACGCTCATTAAAAACATAACAACGTTTCGCAGGCCTAAAAAGGCAGTTGTTGTCGTATGAACAATTTTAAAATTAGCACCCTTTAAGTTTCTCTCATAATTGCGAGCATCTCTTTAAAGCTAACCTTCAAGCGTTTTTTTCCGGACCGATGTTTGTACGGTACAGTACTGTAACGAACATAAAATAAAGCTTTAAATTGACGTTTATGTAAAAATATGCAGAAATTTCGGTAGCAGCTTTCGAAACTTTTTGGATTTTCGACGATTTTTTAGCAACTTTTTGGCATTCCAGTAAGCAACTTTCCAGCATTTTACGAACACAATCGAGACAGGTCTAAAAAGCATTCGCAAGCAAAACCATTCCATGAAATCGCATATTTGCCGCCATTACGCAGTGAAATCGGGGCCCCCAAATAAAGTGACATCAAAAAGTTCAAAAAGGTCATAGAGGTTGAGTTACCCTATGGCAAGATATTGCCCAGTCACTTTTGAACACAATGTTAAAATTCAAGTTTGTACTTCTAATAAAGTACCCAAGCCAATTAGATTGTAAGTAATTTGCATCACCCCTTGGTAGCCTCGTTCTTAGGGGTTCGTCACGCGTTAGTTGGGCAGGAACGCGTGACCAAACCCTAAGAACATCTGCGTGGGAGGCTAGACCCCCTGGAGGAGTGACTCTGCAAAAACAAACAGATCAGAAGCGAGCTAACCCTTCTCGACTTTTTTCCAACTGAACACCTAATTCTCTTGTTTGCTCGTGATGTGTGTTAAGGTTGGTAATCGGTTCCTGATCTTGTGTACATTGATGGTAGCATTCCTATCGACAGGTAAGCAAAGAAACGCAAATTCAGTGTATTTGTCTTCTCAATAAGGGCCTCGATTATGTAAGAACCCAAAAAACACGAGTCAATCCAGAAGAAGTCGGATTATAATGCACCACCATTAAATGTTAAGGCTGCGTCCAATAGGTCGTATTCCGTAGTATTAAAGGGGTATACACAGGAAAACCAACTTATCTGAAGATTGTGGATGCAACGGACGTCAGAAGCCTCCTATTCATTGTCGATCAAGATGTGAAACAGTTCAGAGGACAATCATTTAGAATTTCTACAGCCAGATCGATTATTCAGAATGCCAGAGTGTGACACAATCAAACGCGCATTTAGAAAATACGTAGGATACCTTCTGGGTTTTTCTGTGTTGTCGTTTTGAAAAGATAGTTTCTAGGAGTTTCTTGCCTCAGTATTTAGAAATATGCGTATCGCCAATGCCTCGAGAAACCCGAGGGAGGATTGCGCGTAAAACTATAGGGAGGGGAGGGAGGAAAGAATGTTGATACATAGGCACGTATCACGTCCAGGCCCCACGATTTCGCGAATTGAATAATTTTCCCGGAAGCGTTTATCTTAATTTGAGATTGTTGTTGTTGTTGTTGTTGTTGTCTTTATCTTCAATCGATTAATTGCCAATAGTGTAAGGCTAATCTACCAGTTGCCTGTACCTAAAAGGCTTCATTCTATGGATTAAATTTTCTTGCTGAGTTGTTGCCTGCCTCTTTGTTTCAATTTGTGTGTCATTTCGGGACTTCAGTTTGGCTTAACATCAACCAGGGGCAAGACTGTTATTTTTTCTCCGATACTTGGCACCTTTCATCGATCAGTAGGGCTACAATACATGCTAATTCTTTTTTCTCCCATTTTATACACAGTGAACAGTTTAAAATGTCATCACTGCCTCAGCTCCTTATCAGCTGCTAACTGCAGTAAATCCAGCAATGAAACGACATGCCCGGATGTAGCGGACAGCTGCGCCAATATTTCCACTGAGGTTTACACAGAAACTGGCTCCCTCAAAAGCTTCTTCTATGGCTGCGCGACTCAGCAGATGTGCAGCGATGCAAAAGAAAAGCTTACAATTTGCGACACCATTAAACAGAGGGGCTATAAAGTCGAGTGCAACATCACTTGCTGCAGTACAGGGGATTTTTGTCTTCCACTTCCCGATACATCAGGAGTCACACTAGAATTAAGCCGCTTCTTAGTAGCTACTTACGCATTCTTCATCGTGTTAAACTATATAATTTAGGAAGATTTGTTTGCATTCGTGTCGGCGCAGATACAGAGACAGTGAGCCTGACCCTTTCTTGTATATGTAACTGTTCGCAGCCAGCCGCCGAGACTATGTTCTATCCTGCAGAAACCGCTTATATATACTGTGAACACTTAATGCCAGAGTAACTCAACTCTTGTTAAAAATTTTACAAACAGCCCTTGGATAAACAGAAAATAGTAGTTTAGTTTAGATCAAGATTACTTTCGCGCAAAGGGCGTAGACCTCGCACGTATAGTCTCACTCTCTGTTTTAATTTCATCCTCACTCCACGAGACCTTCACGCAGAAACACGGGCTGTTTTGCACTTTGCTAGTAGCAGCAGGTTATATACTGCTGAAGCTTAATGTCGGAGCAACTTTAAAACATTTTACAGACGGCCAATGGACAAGCAGAAAATATTAGTCTAGTGTAGATCAAGATGGACTATGTCATCGATTAAACCTCCTTAATTGAAATACGTTGTTTGTGCAGGTAAAAGAAATGAAACTACTGATCAACAACTGTACACTCAACCATAGCATTGTCTATCAGTACATATGATATTAAGAAACGTAAGATCCGACGAAGGCGACAGCAACGAGAACGTCAAAAAGTAATAGGTTTGGAACCCGGGGAGGGGGGGGGGATACTTTAGGAATTTCTGGGTGGGGATGTGCCGCTGGGAGCCTGGAACCCTTAACCTTTACCAGAGCTAGTTCAGCTGAATTTTTCTACCCTATACTAGAGTAAACTCCCCAAATCCCCCTATCCTAGAGTAGCTGTGTACCTAGTCTAGATAAAATCTTCAACCAGCTGATCAGTTTCCTGACAAATGATACCCTATTCTAGACCCAAACGCTCTGATTTATATACCCTATCCTAGAGTAAACTGCTTGAAAACCATACCCTTCACAGCGGCACATACCTATATAGCCCATATATGGCAGTACCCCCCACCCCCCCTGGGGTTTGGAACAAATCTGCCTATACACTCAAATTTTTTTTGGTACATTTCTTGCCGTCACTGTACGACTTTGACAAGAAAATGCCTAATTTCTCGTTTTACTGTGGATGCAAACAAGCATCGGCGAAATTTCCCTTTTCTTTCTGAACTTGGATGTGGTTATAAGGAATTCAACTCCAGGAGGGTTTAAATTTTGCCAAAACTTGAGTAATTGTAGTGGAGATTAAAATGGAATAATCGCGATGAAGATTTAAATAAGGCGAATTCACTTTCCAAGCAATCGGTGTTCGCTGCCGTCGACGTTCTCGGATCTCAAGGTCCCTAATGTACCGTAAATGATCTAATTGCGGGCGACAAGAGGAAGCCGCAGACTATTCTTGGTCAGCGGCACATTTTAACCTGTATATAAATGAGGTTTTTCCAAAATCTGTCCACATTCTTGGGATACCTGTGTAGGTATGAAGGCCCTAGTGTTGAGTTTAAGGTCCATCTGATGTCACGGTAATCACGTGAAATGCAAATGCACTCTGGTGCAATTTTGTAAGGGGTGGCGGGGCTCTACCCCGGCGACTTTTGGCGTGCTTGTGCACCCATCCTGAGGCATGTTAACTTGTAGTGTATAGTCTGGTGTCGTACAGTTTAGTGGTTTTGTGTCTGTGTTCTATGTTATAAAATGGGTGACTTGGCATTGCACTCCGCCTTGGATGCCCGCCTCGAAACAAAAAAAAAAAAACTCTGGTGCAACAATATTTGTTCGATTCGAAAACGCACGTACTAAATTCAGCTATACACGTAATGTACTAAATGCGAGACGTAATTAATTTTCGATTCACCTTGCCGGCCAGAAATCTATTTACCAAGGGAAATGAAAAGTAAATCGAGCCTGATCTCAGCTGATCTCAGCTTAGTGGGGGAAGAGTCTTCGGTAAGACAGTAGTGATTGCAAAGTCTATAAATCCATGTAAATAAGCTTATCTTCACTACAGTGTATGGTATTTACATTTCTATACGTTTCCAAGCGTTACTTCGCTTGCAATCTGAAAGCTTCAATACGTTTTTACATGATTTTTCTATTACATTTCAACGATCTTTGTTCATTGAACAAAGATTGAACATCCGATTGAATAATAAGACTTCAAGTGTCATAACTGTATACACTCCTCGTTGAGCATTGTTTAAAATGTCACACATTACTGTTTTTATTGTACCTTTGCATTTGCCTCCTGCAAATACGTACAGCCGTCTCTCCTCTATTCGCACCGTCTGCAGGCTAATTGTATCTGAGCCACTGTAAATAAAATCGTTGAATTCGATATGAGTCTTGTTTATTGTGTTGTTCAATCAGCATAATGAAAAATAAATACGTCTCTTACTGGAATCTGAGACCCTTCAACAATCACAAAAACTCAGTTTTTATTGTACAATCAAAGACGACTATAGCCCCTCGCCGTACCTAGTTTTAACAAGAAAAAACCCTTCGAGAAAAGTATTAGTTAGATTTAGAATAAGTGGTCATCAACTTAGAATTGAAACAGGTAGATACGAAAACATTCCTCGCAATGAAAGGATATGTCACTTTTGTACAAGTAACAAAATCGAAGATGAAAATCATTTCTTACTAGATTGTAAGGATTATTCTCAGATCAGAGACAAATTTTTCTCCAAACTAGAAACTAAAATACCTGACTTCAAATCACTTTCACACAATACTTTAATATCTCTTCTTATGAATTCTTCTGATTATTTAATTAACTGTCAATTAGTTTTATTTATCTCGCAATGCTTTGAATTAAGAACCAAATTAATGTCAATGAATGAATGAATGAGAACTGTAACGTTTTGTAATGTTTTGCACTTACTAATTAGTTGAATTAGTACTTAAATCTAGACTAATAGCTTTTGCAATACTGTAATTCCTTTATGGTTATGCAAATAAGGCATTTGGTGTCATCAGTTTCCTCGTTCATGATTCGCCGCGATTCCTTTTGTTGACACTGGAACTAAAAGGGATTTCTCTGATTCACGTACACAATTATGAAAGCGGTTTTCAACATCAATCACACCTTTAAAGTAAACGTACATGTTCGCCCGCATTTCCTAACCTTTGGTTACTGCTTGCTTACGCTAAACCTCGTTCCCAGGGTTCTTTGTCTCTCGCTTTGCAGGGAAGGCTAGGAGAGAACCCTGGGAACGAGGTTGGTTCACCCCATCTCAAACAAGCGCCTCGCCTCTCTCTAATAAATGCCCCCCTATCTAATGGACTCCCCCATGACAATTATTCTTGTAAGAAATACCAAAAAGGAGCAAACTTATTTAATTCAATCAGTTTCGTGCTTAATTAACAAGGGTTTGTTTGCTGGACGGCCTGGACAAATCAATGGATGAAGTGGTTATTTTGCTATTTATAAAATCTTTTGATATTTTTTTCCAAAAGCATATTTAGTTTTCTTGAGCTTGCTACAGTTATGAGAATGACGCCGACTGTCTCTTTTAAACACTTCCTATCTCGTTTGCATTAAATGCCCCATCTTGGACACTCAAAATAAACAGTCAATGATAAAATAAATTCCCGGTTGGCCGTTTTATATTTCGACTGACTTAAGCTCCCCTCCCTAGACACTTGCCAGGCATATGCAATCTTCTTCTTCCGAAAATTGTGTATACCCCAAAATAAGGGTAGCATATTCGTGCAAGAAACCCACAGTGTGGCTTAAAAAATAAGCTTAAGTGGCCCACGCTGGGGAAAAGGCAACCACTTCAGTGTGTGTGAGCGACTTTTTCCTTTCCAATCCTGAGCCGCCTCTGGTCATACTAGACGGGAGTAATTTCTCATGTCGACATGAAAAGTAATGATTTTTATAAAGCAAAAACAACAGCTCTGCACGTGCATCACACTTCTCGGTGCATTTCTTTGATGTCAAGAGCACGAAATTCGTAATACGAGAGCACGACCTTCCCAGTTTTCTGTAAACGTACGTGACTCAAGGGACTGAGATTAAATTAATTTTTTCTTTTCGCAGGCTCCTGGTTTTCGTGAGAACTGGAAGAAACGCTTCAGTGCAGCTATAAATATAATACCACCAAAGACGTTGGCATCCGGTCTAGCACCCGGGGGGGAGGGGGGGCGGTATTCCCTATAATGGCCTGTACGGGGAGGCTCCGCCCGAAAGGGTACCTTTTTCAGGCCTCAGGGATACGAAATGTTAGGGATTTTACTCGTTGCAGTATTTGAAAGGATAGAGAAATCTGTCATTTGGGTCTGTGAAACGGCCTAAAAGGGCTAATACATGAATTTTATGGTTTTATAAAGTCGAGTAAAAGTTCTGTTTTAGCGGCTGATTCCTTTTTTAAAAAATATACGTGCATTTACAGCAGTTAAAATGGATGCAAAGTTCTAAACGAGGTATGTGAAAGGGGTACCATTTGTCAATAGAAGGTATACAAAAGGGGTGCCTTTTTCGTGAAAAATGCTATATAAAAGGGTAAGGGGTTAGAGGGCGGAGCCTCCCCGTATAAAAATTTCTTGAGTACCCTCCCCCCACCCCCGCCCCCGGTCTAGCATTCAGAAAAGAGTTTACCGTGGTATTTCACATTGAGATAGTTGTTTGAACTGATTCATCGTCCACGGTAACAGAGCATTTAATACCACTTGTTGCTTGAAATATCTGGCAGTATTAACGATATATATTACATCAAGCTTGAATAAAAGCTCTGATATTTTCTACAAAAAAACTACCCATCAGGTGGGCGGATGTTGTAACAAGAACCTTTTTGTGGCTGAGACAACCAATAGAAGAGCGCTGCGAGGACCGGAAATACGCCTGCGTCCGTAGGCTATAAGATTCCTCTGATTAGAACTCAGTGTTTTTATATAAAAACCCCTCGATAAACACCCATTAACCTTTAATTCGCAGTGTACAAACTTAAGAAGCATTTATAGCTTATGGGTAGGACTGTTGCCTTGGAGGATTTTGTAACGAGGAAAAATAATGCGTTATTTCTAGTGGTTATTCACTTTGGCTTATGTATTTCAATATTCGGTTTTAGAATGGCATCATCGGCCTTTTTAGGCTCGATTACCAGCCGCTGTTCGGGAAAATCAAAGACCGGACCCGGGAGACGGCGGAAATCGAGCCTACGGCTTTTTTGACAACCGGGGTAAAACGGAAATGGGGAGGGATGAGAAGCTGTGGAGAGACCGGAAAACTTCAGTCACAGGAAGAAATGCAAGAATAACCCTTTTTATTGAATCTGTTTGCTTAACCTTGGTATATATTTTATGCCCTGATGATTAAAGGTGTTTTTAGATACGACTACCCTAATTAACTGGGCGGCCTGTGGCGAGCCCAGTTTATAAAATGGGTTTCTTTTTTTTGTCGGGAGGTATTTCTGGGAAGTCGTATTGGGGGTGCACCGTCTGCCTCATCTCATCTTTACTCCATTTCAGAGCAATATCTATAGGGTTTATGTAAGAGAGTTCCTCCCCCGGGATTTAAGTCGTGAAAACGGACAACCTTTGACCTTATGATGGTTTAACATGAAGTACTTAACCAAGTTAAGCGAAGGCAGCCATTAAATGACGATGTATTTGAAGTTAGCGTACTGCGCTTTTTCATCGTCTTCTTCAAAAGATTCTACGATGAATACCTTGTGGGGTTTTTCTTCACTATGTGTGGAAGTTTAAAGCTTTGGATGATTTTTTCCCTTCCAAAACGTGATTGCAAATCTCTTTGTGTTTGTGCCTGGGGTGCGTGTCGCTGTGTGTGTGTGTACACTCATTGAATAAAGATTTCTCTCAAGCTGTCATTTGCACTTTTTATCAGTACCATTTTCAAAAGATGGTAGGATGGGTCGTTTTTAAGTTTTTTCTTTATGTTGAAGTTTAAATCGTCGCTGTGTGTGTGTACACTCATTGAATAAAGATTTCTCTCAAGCTGTCATTGGCACTTTTTATCAGTACCATTTTCAAAAGATGGTAGGATGGGTCGTTTTTAAGTTTTTTCTTTATGTTGAAGTTTAAATCGTTTAAAATGTGACGGCCAATGTATCATTTTATCTTATTGCGATTCTTGCTCACTGTGTGAAAAGTCATTCTTTACAGGAAAGGAATGTCCTGTGGAATGTGCTCTTCGTAGATCACCACGTCAAAAAAATATTATATACAGCTATTTCGAGAAAGGTTGTCGGAAAAAATGTGTGCACGCTACAATCCCGAAAGGTAATATGGGATATGATCAATACACTGTTCCTGGCACAATACCTGTCGAACCTACTTTTGTTGCTTTCCTTTAACACCATGGCCTCTCGTGTCATTCTTTCAAATTTCTTCGAACAACAGTGAACTCAAAACCACCCACAATACCTTTCGGGATTGTCGCGTGCACTTTTTACGACAACCTTTCTCGAAATAGCTGTATATTAACTAGGACAGTTAGAAAGGCCTTATAATGCAAGATCGGACAAAAACAAAACTCAAATTTAATTTGCTTTTTTAGTTTTAGAAATGTACTGCTTGTTGCGTTCGACGAAGGAGAACGCTTACTATTTGTGTACCGTACATGCAGTAGTAACCGTTCTGTATGCCATGCGATTTTACGGTTTGGACGCCATCTCAGTTTTCAATTAAGTTTTTTTTATATAGGAAAATTTTCATTCTAAGATAATCGGATATGCAGATATCATGTTAACAATGCGTTCTGCACATTGTATTTGTTTTTATGGATTCAAGCAACATCAGCTTAGATTGACCATACTTAATTCTATTACAAATTTCATCTTTTCACTTTCAAAAGCTATTTACAGCGCTGTATTTGCTTTTGTTTGTCACCATTTTTGAAAAATATACAAGAAGTAGAACAGTGAAACGTTGACCTTTTCGTGTCACTTATTTCGGGTGTGTTGAATGAGGTGAGTTCGTGTTAGACTAGTGTCACACAACAAGGGTTTAAAGTGATACTCGACGCCAGTCGATGCTTATAAAGACAGCTGCTGATATTGGTATTGATAAACGTGTTTGATTTTGATTTCTCCATATAACAAGCCCATCAGGTTTTGCACCCCCTTCACAGTACCACCCACCACCCCACCCCCTCCTCCCCAACGAACGCACTCCCCTAATTTGCAATTAATTAACAGCGTTTTGACCCGTAACGTTTTGACCCGTAAACGGTAATAATTTTTTTGAATTTCTGGTAAGGTCAAATTGGTCACACTATATTTTGGGGAGCAAAGGGATTGGGGGAGGGGTGTGTGAAAATAACGCTTAGTATTCCCTGCTTAGAACGGCTCACTTGCTTATTTTTATTCATAATGGTGGAATTTGAAAAGGTACCATACAGCTCCGACCTGCTCCGACTTAAAAATGGTACTCATTTTCCTCGTTACGAAAGTCTTCCAAAAGGGTACAATGTTCAAATGAGTGACTGTTTACTCTCTCATAAGATGCTACGTCACGCAGTGGTTAGAGACAAGCCTGGTGGCCTTAGTGTGCAGCCACCCCCTCCCCCAGGAAAATTAGCAGCCCGGTTAAAATCGCCTTTTTGGCGGTTCTTGTCATATCATCAGTTGCCCATCCACTCCCTGACCTTGGGATGCTGAAAGAGATATATTAGGTGATCGTAATCGGGCCTCAGCAGTAGCTCAACTTTTCAGGTATTTGTTTTTTACTTGTCATGAAATTAAGAACCGGCTGCCTGGAGGCCACTTTTTAAAAAGGGTCCTCAATGACAGACGAAATGCTCGGCTGCCTCGTGGTCTGCTTTGATAGCTAGTGTAACCGAATGAAAAGGCAATGAAATACATTATTTCTCAAGAAGCGTATCTTGACTTCTCATCTTCAAAATAAGTCCAGAAACCACGATATTTGTATAGCAGATTTCTCCTCTTAAAATCAACTCCTGTGAAAAAATCAGCATCTTTACTTTTGGTATCAAATGAACTTTCGGCCACGTGCTAGGCAACGAAGTAGTTCACAGGATCAAGTTTCACCAAGGATGTTCATTTTCCAGGCAAATGACACGCAATTCGCAACACACGTAGTGATAAAACAGAATATTTTTCGAGTTTTTGTTCTTTAAAAATTCTATTTAAATGATGATTCTGTTATTTAATGGCAATTTATCGACTTCAAAGCGCGGTCAAGGCATGCAGGAGCCGATTACTAATCGGCTCCTGGTCAAGGTATAAATTTCCGAGGTTCCTCTCCGGTCTAGTGAGTCTTCCAAGCAATATCACGAAAGATCAAAAGTCTTACGAAAATCTTCTTACGACTGCAAAGGAGACTAGCTAGACCATTTGCAGAGCATTGCAAAAAGGACATGATGCAGTGACTGCGTGTCCCGCGTTGACCTCTATTGTCACGCCAAAAAAAATGGTAATGATCATTGTTGCACGCATTCATGGCAAAGGTTAAAATCTGAAAAATGCGTTAAAAATAATTGAGAAACATTGCAATGCATTCTAAAGCATTCAAACTCGTTACAAATGCATTTTACTCTGCAGCAGCAGTCACACACGCTTTTCGAGCGCCTTTTTTTAGATTGGCAGAATCGTACAGTAATGTTTAATGAACGTGCAGCAGACGACTTCAAAGGAATTGATAACAATGACGCTTTTGTGAACGTTGCATGGAAATTAGCATACGAAAAATCCTTACCAATAATTAGGTTTTTGACCACTGAACTAAAACGGTAAAATAAGCTGTGAAGACAGATTGCAAGACGTGACTGGAAAATAAATGGTATTCATTAGACTCCGAATACATTAACTGGCAAGATTGGTTGACTTGGTTTACTGTCTAAAAAAATTGGTTTAAGGTTTCGACTGAAATTTGGGGCAACGGTAAGTCGTAAGAATCACAAACGGTACGTGCTCAAATGATTATAAAATACTATTTAGGTACCTGTGAAGTAAATTTGCGTCATTGCTGGTTTGCGTTGTTGTAAAACTTCCTTGCCACTTTGATTTCTAAGTTGCATGGATCTTTATTTGTAAGTCTTTCCTTTTGGGAGACCAAGACATTAACGATTTAATCAGTAAAATCCCGGGCCGGGTTGTTCAAAGCTGGGTTAAGATAACCCAGGGTTAGTGCAAAATTTGAATTCAAATATGAAAGCTTATAAACTAAATTCAGTTTAGTTCTTTTTGTCACCAAGTTGACGATTCGATGCTCTATATATATCAGAGAAAATTGTCCGAGAAAATGCTTTTGAGCAAAAGGAAAAGAAACCCGGGTCAAATTTAACCCTGGGTTAAGCGCTAATCGACCTTCATAACAACTGGGCCCAGGAGTAAAAACCGCTGACCGTTCCTTGTACACATATACCCCATGTGGGAGATTTTCACAGAATTAGATCTATTAGAGTTAGAGTTAGATTTAGATCGCTCCACCAGCATTTCTGCCGCGCTTGTGCACATCAGATTTCGCAATTATATAGCAAACACTAATTTTCTGTCCTCTTCGTGTGACGTCATTAATTCTTCATGCACTTGCCAGACATTTGTTGTTTTATTTTTGCCAGACATGTTAAAAATGGCGGACAATAGAGTTCTAAAGTGATGACGTCACAAAAATGATGACTCCTAGAGTCATCGGAGCATAACTGGGCTAATAGCTCAGAGACAATTTGCCCCAAAATGTTAGTTTTTGGCAAGTAGGCCTCCTGGATGTTTTTCTTTCAAAATATCTTGACAAATCCCATAATTTCTCAAATTTATTTTTTTAATGACCTCACGCTTTAGAACTCTATAGGAATCAATTTTGCGCTGACGTTTTCTGAACACCTAACACGCGCGTTTTTGAAGCTTGGCAGTTTGGCGTTAGAAGAAAAGTTGGAAGAAAAGTTTGACGATTTCTGTTTTGGACTGTTTTCGACTTTATATATATGGCTAAAATTATGTTTTTTTTTCTTTCAGCTTTAGTCAATTGCAATATGCTAAACGTGCGAATAATCAAGGGTGGTTGCCGTGGACGGGAGGTAGAGAAATTTGGATTGGTAGGTTTCAAAGATAATGTTTTCCTCCATGAAGAAATCAGCATACATTTGAGCACTAGTGACTGGACGGACAACTTCAAGATTAAAACAATGATAAATCTCGGGTTAAAGGCATTTGCTACAAACAGCAAACACTAGTCATTCATCAGAAAACTGAGCATGAAATCGTTGACCATCCCGAGGAATTGCCTATAATCTTTATTGCCAGGTCTCTTAAAAATAGATGTAGTACTTGAACAGCAGAAAAAAAAATATTTCAGTTCAAATGAAACTATTATACATTGACGTTTTCCGAGCTTCAAAGTTTTGAATAGCTTGAGACAATCCACTCAACTATGAGTAAAACTTAAGCTTAAGTCTAAAGTTCGAGTTCAAAGTCAGTCGGGTAAGTTTCCAGGATCATTGTATTTTTTTGTACTTGGAGACAATGAAGCCAATTGGAGACAATGACATATAGGGAAGGATTTATTTTTAAGTCTGTATTACTCATTGATATACCCTTATCTTATTTATGGTATTATTGTCTGGGGTAATAATTACAATCTAAGACTTGATAGTCTAATCAAAATTCAAAAGAAAGTAGTACTTGTGATAACTTTTTCCTCGTACACTGAGTCATCAAAGCTGCTCTTCCAAAAATTGGAGATCCTTTAAATGTTTATCAGTTAAATAATCAGCAAACTATTCTTTTTATGGTTGACCTATTTAATAATAAGTTGCCGTATTATTTTAGGGATATTTACATTTGAATAGTCAACTTCATTTGTATGCTACACGGCGAAGCAATAATATACATAAGCAGTTTTACAGAACAAACTACGGCTATTATTCAATACAGAGTGTAAAAAGAATTTGTGGAATTCTATACCAGAAGATTTGAGGAACAAAAAAATCACAATATAATATAAAAAAGAAACTAAAAAAGTATTTTTTGTCACAACAGTGTTTAGAAAATGCTTAGTGGTAGGCAAGTTTTTAAATTAACAATTAAGGAATGAGGCTGAGTATCTTATGAAGAATTATGGAGATCGAGGAGGGTGGCCGAGGCAGATAATACCCTCCGAGATCTCCATAATTCTTCATATGATACGAAAGCCGAATTCAATAATTGTTTTATTATTCATTCAAAATAATTCCTAGTTTAAAAGCGAAGCTAAAACATGCTTACCTCCATCGATGTTAGTTCATCGATCTTCGATAGTGCACGTTTAGGGTTGTTCAGCTCTGCAAATATTCTCCAAATAGCAGATGTCGCCCTTCAAGTTGTGTTTTTGCTGTTCTTGCCATGTTTTTAGCTATAATTTCGCCCAGTTCTTACTCTTGAAACGAGTGAAATGTCCGCCATTTTTTGTTTTCACAACTAAAACAACTCAACCTCGCCCCCAGGTCTTCTTGGTTAACGGTGCATTAACCTGCAAGAAGGCTGCACTTTTGACGTCATCGGTTCATTAAACGCAAAATTATTCCAAATTTGTTCATCAGTATCTGGTTATGGTGAATTATGCGTGTGTTTTTAGCCAATCAGAATCGGGGAAATATTTTGAATGAATAATAATTGAAATTAATTTATAGTTAGATTTATACATTAGTTAGATTATGCTGCATATGGCGTCCAGACCTGATTAAAAGATCATTCAGTATAATAATAATAATAAACAATAGGGGAATCTTGTAAAAACCCCTAAGGGTTTCCTAAATTCTCCATATTCATGTAATTATATCTGTTCAATATAATAAAGTTAATGTTGTTGTGGTAAAATGAATATTATATGCTCAAGCTTAATTCTTTATGCTTGTTTGTTCGTCCTTTGAATTTGTTTGTTTTTGCAGTTATGGCGAGCATGTTCAACTCTTGTAGCAAGGAGTAGAGCAAGCTCTACTGCTGGTACTCAAGTAAAGACTTGTTCAGCCAAATCCAAGCAGGATTTTCCCGATGACTTGGATCAAAGAGAAAGACCAGATGAGTTAAAGAGCCCAGTGTGTTCATATAATGAATGGGATCCTCTCGAGGAAGTCATTGTTGGACGCGTTGAAGGTGCAGTAAAATACATTGAACTGCAATGCATTCATGCTCTGCTTTTTGCTGTGAAACTCACAAAACCGTGAACACCAGAAATATTTATGAAATTGTCTTATGGGAAATTAGCCAATAAGGCGCGAGATAACTAAACCGCAAACAGCAACGGTAATTAGTTTGTGGTTTTGAGGCGGAACAAGAAATGAGGAACTGTCGGACTAACACTTGATAGAGTCTGACAGACAGTAATTTCAAGCAATTCACAATCAACTGGGTGGGAGAGCAAACACATTTTGATAGACATTTGTAATAACGGAAGACGGTTGGCCAATGCATGATTACAAGGGTGCATAACCTTATATATGATTATATATATACAATCGAAATGTAAATATAATTTCACAAACGCAAAAAACCACTACTTTAAACTGATTACAGTGCAGTATCACCCTTTGTCACTACAGGAGCCAAGCACATTTTGTACGATTAGATAAAACTAAAATGAGTGACAATACCTTAATGGAAGAATCATAAAATCAGGATAAAGGTTTTGACCGAAGTTCAGCAGTTGGATTCTGCCCATTACGTTCATCTGAGTAATTAATGCTGATTTTGTCCTTGTTCAGGTGCTACAGTACCGGAGTTCTCTGCTGAAGTGAAAACAAACACTTATGAGAAGAACTGGTCATTCTTCCGCCGTTTTGCAGGTCGATCTTTTCCTGAAGAACATCTTAGGAAAGCACACGCCGAAGTGGAGGAATTTTGTAAGATTTTACGGCACGAAGGAGTCGTTGTGCGTCGTCCTGAAGCAATCGACTTCTCACAGGTAAAACTGCTCATAAGCCCAGAATTTGTTTTCTAAGTACAATAATTTAATGAAGAATTTTGGAATGAAAAGTATGGTGAATAAACACTGAAAATCACAGATAGACATTTTAGTAGCATGTCTTTTTTCTTGTTCATGGTCGCCATTTTACGTCAAAAAAATTATATTTACACGAATTTTTGATAATGCTGACAGTTTATGAAACAAACTGTTGATGTACTTAACTTACTTGTCATTGGTAGTTTTAATATAAGCTCTTAAACTTCTCAAACTTTTGAATAATTCGCAACAATTTCTTCCAAGATCCTGCAGTGCCTGGTAGTAGAGAAAAGAAATTCTAAAAAATAAGGGTAAAAAACTTTCACTCTCTGAAGGGGACAATCCCTTCTTAGGAGCTTCTTCTTTCTCCTCATCTACCCAGGCTTCAAACACGGGAGAGGCGGCTTCCACAGATTGTACCTCGCATGAAACAAAGATCACTCATTCTTCATCGATGTCCCTTCCAAATGCCTACCGATTTTTTTTGCATCGTCACCTCCGTTCTTTGTAGGTTTACACGACTCCAGATTTTACCTCTTCTGGGATGTACGCAGCTATGCCACGAGACATTCTGATGGTTGTCGGCGATGAGATCATCGAGGCCCCCATGGCCTGGCGATCACGGTTCTTTGAATACCGCGCTTACAGACCCCTTCTCAAGGAGTACTTTAAACGAGGTGCCAAATGGACTACTGCGCCTAAGCCACTTATGAGTGACGACCTGTATGATCAGGTAAACATCTTGAATTTTAACGCCTTCATGGTTACAAAAAACCTATCCAGGTCGATTTTTATCAGGGCTCAGGAAGGATTTAGAGCTCAATCCCTCCCGAGTCCACGTATTATCTTTAACAAGGAGCCTTACTCTTTTTATTGAGAACTGAGGATAAAGTGTGCACATGGGTTGCAAAATAGCAAATGTCTGGGCCATTTGACTCGATTTTGTTGCCAACTTAAGTTACCAATGCAAATAACTTATAACAATATATTAAGTAAACTATTTATCTTTTACATTTATGTCCTCAGAATTACCCGACACAGACAGTTGAGGACAGGCATCAGCTGGCAGCCGAAGGAAAGTTTGTTACCACTGAGTTTGAACCGTGTTTTGACGCTGCGGACTTCATTCGAGCAGGGCGGGATATTTTCGTCCAAAGAAGTCAGGTATAAAAAAATTAAGCTGGCTGTGCTACTCTTGTACCATGCAATATTTTTGGCTCAATGTTATATTACAGCGATACGTAGATAATGCCATTGAAATGCATTGGACAGTTTTTGAGCGATGGTCGTGTGGAACAGGACTTAGTATTGAGCGTTTTCATGGGACTTCACGTCCGGCTACATTGGTTTTTCCGAAATAGTGAAACTTACGGCGGCCATTTTAGTGTACCAATCCAGTCTTTGGCATTTAAACTCTTTTACATGAAATAAATTTCTTTTGTTCCAAGAAACTAACTAATTCACTGGTCTCGTATGTGAAAACGCTCTTTAATGGGTGATCGTTACTAGCATTCAGCGTTTATTTTTCCAAATATTGTCAGGTACTGAACCAAAAAACCTTGACTTCAGGAAACGATGGTTCCTTGATTAACACTTTAATGGACAGCTTAAGCAACGACGATTACAACGGCGGGGAAAACATCTTAAAAATTAATTTTCGTTCCCTCAAGCCTCATTGCTACTCAGTTTCCGATTTACCTGCCTGTTAAGTCAAAAGAAAGCGATTTCTTTTTGAGTTTAATTCATGGGGACCGCACTTAATTAAGTTTAGAAAGACTAAGAAAAAAAATCGAGGTTGTGTTTTTACGTCGTCCATAAAACAGATGAAAAGTCGCGTTATAGGATTTCACTTTACATTCTCGAATAAAACAACTGTACAAATAAAGGGTGAGGCACGTACATAGATATTATTTTCGTTACTGTCGTCCTCTTTTCTAAAGCTTCATTATATCATTAGAAGACGCAGCATCGTTCATTTTGTCCGTTCATATTTCAGGTGACTAACAACTTAGGTATCGAATGGATGCGACGTCATTTGGGTAAACAAGGATATAGAGTTCACAAGCTGTCATTTGACGATCCAAATCCAATGCACATCGACGCAACGTTTAACATAATCGGACCCGGATTAGTGCTGTGCAATCCAGACAGGCCTTGTCATCAGATCGACATGTTTTACAAGGCTGGTTGGACAGTAATAAAGTCACCCACCCCTTTAATGCCGGACACCCACCCGATGTGGATGTCGTCCAAGTGGCTGTCCATGAACGTCCTCATGTTGGATCCAAAGAGAGTCGTGGTTGATAAAGACGAGAAGACCACTCAAAAGGTAGTGTGCCGTCATCAGCTTCAGTATTCTGTCTTGCTAGCTATTTATCTTTTTCCGCACATTTCTTCGTCTCTTCTATTTTCTGGTAGGTTTGCTTGACGAACTGACCAAGTTTTTTTTGTTTTGTTTGTTCGCATTTTAAAACTTGTGTTATTTTGCGCTCCTGTTCGATTTTGTAGCTTTAATGAATGATCATAATTCGCGAAAACGAAACACACGCAATTGCATGTCAGACCATAAGGCCCTAGTAAGATTAAATAAGAAAAAAGCAAAAAACGCCGTGTCCACGAGCATAAGCGATCTACCTTTGCATTCCTGTTAGCTGAATGCCAATTTGCAATTTTGGACAATTCCGGGGAGAAAAATCTCGTTCGCCCGAAGTTTCTTCCTTACCTAAACTGACACAGATCATTTAAGCCTCATCAGCGCTCAATTCCAAGTCAAAAAAAATTCTGTAAATGTCACCGCTTTGCATGTAACAGTCAGTACCGCTGATGAGTAAAAGTAATTAAGCTACAAAGCCTTTAATGTTCTGTATCCTTTCAGAAGTAATGTCAAATATAACTTTGACTAAAGAATGAATCCTTTTTTCCATAGATGTTTGAAAGCCTTGGCATTAGCTGTGTTCCAGTCTCTCTTCGCTTTGCCAACTCCCTTGGAGGTGGTTTTCACTGTTGGACCTGTGACGTGAGACGTCGAGGAAACTTGGAATCTTATATCTAGTCTCCGCTCAATGTTTTTTACTGAAAACACGTTAAAACTAATTTTGTGCATTTTGAAAAGTGCTTCTGGATTTTTTGTCGTCCGAAAAGGACAATTGGATTGAAATTTTGTGGTGATTCTAATATTAAACATCCTCGGTTTTGTCAAAAGAGTAATTACTGGTCAGGTGGAACAAACTTTCCTTTGTAATAAATCGATCTGTATATTGTAATCTGAACTCGATCTTCGTCACGTTCATTAGGAAACAGCCAGAAAAAGTTGTAACTCACAGAACCAGAACATTAAAAAGTATTTCATTATGTTACATGTGAGAGCCTTTTCGTACGGTGCTTTCCATTTGTCAGAACTGCCAGCCAGACCATTCCCGTCATAACAGAGGACATTATGAATTAACCTAGGTTGAAGGGAGACTGGATTAATCTATGAGAATATATTTTACCTGCAACATAGAGGTCAGTATGGGACTGTCCGGTCTTTCTTCTCATCTCTTAGCCTGCATGATGGGTGCTTTAAACCAAGTGAGGTGAATCATTCTTAGTTTTGTTGACCGTGCTACAGTTATAAGAATAACGCCGCCTCTCTCTTTTAAACAATTCCTATCTTGCTTGTATTAAACGCCCCATCTTGGACACTTAAAATAAAATAAATTCCCGGGGCACCTGTGCGGTGCGCCTGCAGCATTACCTTTTGGACGTTTTAGACTTCGGCTGACTTAAGCTTTCCTCCTTTAGACACTTGCCAGGCATAATGATATGCAATTTTTTCTTCGGAGAACTGCATATAAACCAAGTTTAGGGCAGCAGATCCGCGCAAGAAACCAACTGAGTGTGGTTTTAAAAATGAGCTCAAATGGCCCACCCTATTGGGGAAAAGCCAAAAATAAAGTTTTTCTCTTAATTTCTGGAAAGCAGCTTCAGGTTACAAATCACATGCTGTACCTGAACGAAAACAAACTCAACACTAAACAACAATAAAGTCGTTCTCATTTTTTCAGACCTTATGACAAATGCCACTGAATGCCCCAACCTGGGAACGTGCCCGACCAATGCCCAGAGTCAAAGTAGATAAATCGCATAGAAAAGTAAAAACGGCGCCATTATCTCCTGACCAAAAATGGTTTCATCCTTCTTCCATTCGTTTTGGATTCCTAAGGTTTTGCTCCAGCAGCACACTACTCGATGCATAAACCTTCAGAAGTTGCCTCTGAAACGTTTTCAGAGTGGTAAATTTTAAAGCTCTTTAAGTTTCACTTTTCTTGACATCAAATAAGCGAGCGATGGCCGCTATTTAAATGAATTAGTAGCCACGCCAGAGTTTAGAAGGGCTGGTCTATCAGTTTCTATCCCTCTAATGTGTATCTATCTCAAACTCACACTATCGAAGATGGCGGAAAAATACCAGACGGATTATCCGTCTCTAATGTGAAGACGGCCAAAGAAAATCGTCGTGCCGGTTAATCTTTTCAAACTCTTTGGAGTTGCTAACACATTCGCACGGGAAGTTTGCCACTTGTGTATAATAAGAAAGAAACATATGAAAATCGTCTATACATCATTCGCCTTTTTCATATTGCCCATGGTACAGGTTGTCAGGAAAAAAAAGGTTGGATAACTATTGTTTCCAATCTCTCCTGATTATTACAGTCGTTCCAGTAAAAAAAAAAAAAAAAAAAAAAAAAAAAAAAAAACAGCCTGTTCCAGTCGTTCAGGTTAATAAAAAAAGGACAATAAGACAATGCCTATGCAAATTTTTTTGGGGGAAGCAAAGTGTATTGTGGGTTGTGTAAACGGGGAGTTGGGCCATGAACCGGGCGGCTCTTAGCGCCCGGGACGAGAGCCATGTGCACACACCACTAGGGAGAGGTTGTGAGAGACGACTGAGGACGACTCAGACGCTGGATCGTCATATTTCGATAGGTTTCTGTTGGTTTCTGTGCGTGTGAACATGTGTTCGAACTGTAGCGGAAGTGAACGAGTGGAAGCGAGGACTGGAACCCACTAAGGCAGAACTCTCGATCCGCCCTGCTCTCGATCAACCACTTCAGTGTGAACGCCTTTCTCCAGCTCTTTGCCGTCTCTGGTCATACTAGATGGGAGTAATTTCTCATGTCGACATGAAAAGTAATGATTTTTATAAAGCAAAAACAAGGGCTCGGCACGAGCATCACACTTTTTGGTGCATTTCTTTGATGTCCACCCGCACGAATGACCTTTCCAGTTTTGTGTAAACGTACGTGACTCAAGGGACTGAGATTAAATTAAATTTTAGTTTTCGAGAGAACTGGATGAAACGCTTCAGTGCAGCTATAATAACAAAGACGTTGGCATTGGGTCTAGCCAAGTAGCATTGTAAAAAGAGTTTACCATGGTATTTCACATTCAGTTGTTTGAATTGATTCATCGTCCACGGTAACAGAGCATTTAATAGTACTTGTTGCTTGAAATATCTGGCAACAAACGATATATAATACATCAAGCTTGAATAAAAGCTCTGATACTTTCTACAAAAAAACTACCCATCAGGTGGGCGGATGTTGTAACGAGGACCGGAAATACGTCTAAGTCCGCAGGCTAAGATTTCTCTGATTAAAATGAAGTATTTTTATACAAAAAAAAACCTTGATATGGGTGGGACTGTTGCCTAGGAGGATTTTGTAACGAGGAAGACTGATGCTTTATTTCTAGAGGTTATTCACTTTGGCTTATGTGTTTCAATATTCGGTTTTAGAATGGCATCATCGGCTTTTTTGACAACCGGAGTAAAACGGAAATGGGGAGGGATGGGAAGCAGTGTAGAGACCGTAAAACGTCAAAGGAAGAAATGCAAAAATGGCCCTTTTAGTTTGAATCCGGTTGCTTAACCTTGGTATATATTTTATGCCCCGATGATTAAGGGTTTATTAAGGTACGATTACCCTTATCATATCATCAGTTACCCACTACCCAACCTTGTAATATTGAAAGAGATATATTAGATGATCGTAATCGGGCCTCAGCAGTACAGGTTGCTTAACTGTTCAGGTATTTGTGATTTACTTGTTATGAAATTAAGAACCGGCTGTCTAGAGGCCATTTTTTACAGTTAATTTCTAAAAAAAACCCTCTCCTAAATACACCTAAATACTACCTTGCTCCTGTTGTTAAGTTTGGTTGTCTATGCTTCTAAGAAATGAAATAAGGGACAGCATTGAAGTATGGGGAGCGTTTGGTTCTTTTCTCAAATTTTTAGCATATTTTATTAACCTTTTTATTTTTAGTAAATGCACTTATCTTACTGATTTCCTTTCGGTTAGCTATTCGAATTTAAACTCGAAAACACTCTGTTCTTGCAGGGATAATTGGCTTAGTAGTCATACTTTCCTTTCCAAGATATTGATCTTGGTCTAGTTCTCATTAGCAAAATTCGTTTTTTACTTGGTTTATGGCGACTTTACCAAAGACTCAGTACCATGAGAATCTTTAATCCAAGACTGGTATTGATTAGGATTGGTATTGATTCTGGATTAGTGCGCTCGGCCGTTTTACCGAGCGCACTACGGAGCGGAGAAGCCGCAAAAGCACACACAAAGCTCGCGAACGAGCTGCGAAGCCAATCTCCTCGCAGCTTCACTGCTCTCGCCCACCTTGGCTTGCTTGCACGCCCGACGAAAACCGCCATGCTTCCGCAGGCTATGGGAAAGATCTCTTCTACGGCCGCGACTGCAAAATGTCGATATGATCTCCCGAAAGTTCGGTATCGAAGCACTGGTTTAAGATGCATTGATGACAATGCAAAACAGAAAATGTTTCAGTTTTGTGAGGAACTAACTGCATATGACACACTGCACCTGAATCGAGATTCTTTGTAGTTGTGTTTGATCACAGACGAATTGAAGCATGAAAGAGAAACGATCATAGTTCAATCAAAGGGCTGACTTTGTCACGTTTTGCCGGTCAATTTGTCTTAAAAAAACCTACCGAAAAATTACCGTCCTTCTCTTCAAATTTCACTTGAAATCTACCTGAAGGAACAAGTTACAGTTGAAGTAAGGCGTTGTAATTTTAACAATTGCAAATTGGATTCCGCTCTGGCTCAGTCAAATCTTGATTATGACGAAGGGGGGCACACCGTCGCAACAGAAAGGGCAGGAACTATTTGACTGATATTGTACACTTTGTAGTGATTCTATTACGCGAGGCCGGAGAGATTACTTTTTGGCTGGTCAAGAACATACTAGCTCGCAGTAATCCCGGGGAAGTAATCTATCAGAATGCAAAACCTCAAAATCTCCTGTATTACCAGTATCGAAAAATCGTTTAGTGTACGTGATAATGAAGACGTGTATAATTACTACATAGAAAAAAACAGTCGGTTGGAAAATTGTCGCTGAAAGCTCAAATGCGGTTTTTGAAAATGTTCAGAGTTTCTGATCTCCTTGTATTGCGGCAATCAGGTTTGTCCACAGCATAGGTCCTTGATAACTTATATGATCTGTCTTTGTCATGCGTTAACTATTTGTAAAGAAAAACCATCGTTATTTAAAAAAAGTAAATGAACACCTATTTACCAATTGAAGAGTCAATTCAAAGATGAGGTAGAGGTGGTGGCGGAGGTGATCAAACATCCCTTTTTTCAGATTGGCTTAATCGTTCATGATCAGGAATGTTTTTAAATAAACGAGCAGCAGACGACTTCAATGGAGTTGATAACAATGACGCTTTTGTAAACGTTGCAAATTAGCATACGAAAAAAAAAAAAAACATTTCCTATAATTAGGTTGTTGACCACTGAACTAAAACGGTAAAAAAGAGGGAAAGACAGGTTGCAAGTACCCTGCGAGCAGTGGTTTCTCCAGGCCGGAAGCAGTGGTTTCTCTCCCTTGAAGTTCGTAGCGTAGCGTCCGGCCTGGAGAAACCACTGCTCGCAGGGCAGGCTGCAAGACGTGACTGAAAAATAAATGGTATTCATTAGACTCATACAGTTAATAGCTGGCAAGATTGGTTTACTGTCTAAAAAAATTGGTATAAGGTTTCGACCAAGAGAGAATGAGGTGGTTTTCGACTGAAATTTGGGTCAACGATAAATAAGTTGTAAGAATCACGAACGGTATACGTTCTCAACTGATTATAAAATATTATTTAGGTACCTGTGAAGTTATAAATGTGCGTTATTGTTTCCGTTATTTTAAAACTTTCTTGCCACTTTGATTTGTAAGTTGCACGGATCTTTAAGTCTTCCCCTATGCAAGACCAAGACATTAACGATTTAATCAGTCAGCCATATTACTATGACTAAATAAATAATCGCTGACCGTTCCTTGAGCCCATGTGGGAGATTTGCACAGAATTGAATTTAGATTTAGAGTTAGGCATTCCTGCCGCGCTTGCGCACATCAGATTTCCCAAACATATAGCATAATATGTGGGTCAGGCGAGTGTAGTGTTCTGAGTCTTTGCCTCACCCACCGAGAAGAGCAAAAACCAAGTCTTCACGATGCCAAAATTGACTATGAAAATGTATGCATCTCTACACTGTCTCCACTGATCACACTAATTCATTACTACTCTCCGCACAGAGCGCAAAGCGAGACCAGCGAGTGCATTATTGACAAGATGTCTTAGCAATACAGTGCAACAATACAAATGATCTTAAAAGTAAAATAAAAAAATTACAGAAACAATATAATTTCTACATATTAAACGAACATTTTAAATAATATGGAACGCGACAGAAACTAGAATCAAAGGAATGATACACTACCCGGTACGAAAACCCGGAATAAAAAACCCATTGGGACAAAAAAACCGGGAACGTACTCCTCGATCGAATGCAGTGTATCGAGCTCCGAGGATTAGAACTTTAGACTAACTTAGGAACTAATAATAAGTTTGTTCACCAACAAGACAACGGCTGTCCAAAAGGCGTGATAGCCAAAAACGCTTCTACGTCGATATTTATACAAATACTCATAGCGTATAATCACATGTTGTTACGTAACCTCTGTTAAAAGACTGAGTAATTAAGAACGAAAGGTTGACACAAATGTGAAAAGAATGCTACGAACCGTAATTTTCTGTCCTCTTCGTGTGACGTCATTAATTCTTCATACATTTGCCAGGGTTGTTAAAAATAGCAGCCAATAGGGATCAATTTTGCGCTGACGTTTTCTGAACAACAAACACGCGCGTTTTGAAGCTTGGCAGTTTGGCGTTGAAAGAAAAGTTGGGAGAAAAGTTCGACGATTTCTGTTTTGGTTTCTTTTTAAAACAAATCTGAATGAAAAAGTACGAATAATCTGAAGGGGAAGTTATGACTTATGGCAGTTTTTCTTTTCGACTTTATGAGTACGGCTAAAAGTATTTTTTTTCTTTCAGCTTTAGTAAATCTCAATATGCTAAACGTGCGAATAATCAAGGGTGGTTGCCGTGGACGCGAAGCAGCGAAATTTGGATTGGTAGGTTTCAAAGATAATGTTTTCCTCCATGAAGAAATCAGCATATATTTGAGCACAAGTGATTGCACGGACAATTGCAAGCTTAAATCAATGAGAAATCTCGGGTAAAGAAATTTGCTACTGACTGCAAACACTAGCAACTCAACAGGAAACTGAGCATGCATGAAGTCATTGACCATTCTGAGGAATTGCTTATAAGCTTTATTGCCCAGTCTCTAAAAAAAGAGATATAGTACTTGAACTGAATAGAGGTTATGTGCTCAAGCTTAACTCTTTTTGCGTGTGTTTGTTTGTTTTATTTGTTTATATTTTGCAGTTATGGCGAGCATGTTCAACACTTGTAGCAAGGAGTAGAGCAAGCGCTTCTGCTGGTACTCAAGTGAAGACTTATTCAGCCAAAACCAAGCAGGATTTTCCCGCTGACTTGGATCAAAGCGAAAGACCAGATGAGTTAAAGAGCCCAGTGTGTTCATATAATGAATGGGATCCTCTCGAGGAAGTCATTGTTGGACGCGTTGAAGGTGCAGTAAAATACATTGAACTGCAATGCATTCATACTCTGCTTTTTTTACTGAAAAGGAGGTGACATTTTGTCCCCAAAAGACTGAATAGAGTTTGTGTGACAGTCTGAGTTTCCTTTAATTTTTATCTCGAGTTTGATATTTTTAAACCAAAGTGGAAAGAATGAAAATTTTCTTTTCAAGGTAACAAAAAGTTAGTTACTAGGTTTTCATATTTCCTTTTCATGAGTTATATGACGCTCTAACTGGGTTTAAGTCCATAGTTTTCGTTTACTTTCTCCGAAATAAAAATGAGGGTGCGGACACTACATGCATGCATGCATTTTGAATCAAGAACGAGTAGGAAAGAATACGGGTTGATACTGAGAGTCAGACAGCCGTTTAAAGCAGTACACAATCAACTGGGTGGGAGAGCAAACACAGTTTGATTGACATTTTTAATATCGGAAGACGGTCTGATGCTTGTTTGCAAGTGTGCATATACATACGAAACGTAACTCTCATTTCGCAAACGCAAAAACCCTTACTTTAAAAATACAGTACATTATCACCCTCAGTCACTACAAGAGCTAAGCACGTATTTGTATACATCCTTGTACGATAAAATTAAAATGGGTTACAATACCTTTTTATGGGAGAATCATAAAATCACGATAAAGGTTTCGACCGAAGTTCAGCGGTTGGATTCTTCATGACCATGCCTAAATTACGCTCAGCTTCCCAAGCTTACATCTGTGTTATTTAAAATACTGATTTTGTCCTTGTTCAGGAGCTACCGTACCGGAGTTCTCTGCTGAAGTGAAAGCAAACACTTATGAGAAGAACTGGCCATTCTTCTGTCGGTTTGGAGGTCGATCGTTCCCTGAAGAACATCTTAGGAAAGCACATGCCGAAGTGGAGGAATTTTGTAAGATTCTACGGCACGAAGGCATCGTTGTGCGGCGTCCTGAAGCAATGGACTTCTCAAAGGTAAAACCGTTGAGAAGCCCAGAATATATATTTTCTAATTACAATGATTTATTTGAAAAGTTTTGAAACTTCATATGAAAAGCATACTAGTGAATAAACACTGAAAATCACAGATAGACATTTTAGTAGCTTGTGATCTTTTTATTTGTTCATGGTCACCAATTTACGCCCAAAAAATTATATAACAAACAATTATTGAATGAAGCTGAGTATCATCTGAAGATTTATGGAAATCGAGGAGGGTGTACCGCCTCAGCGGACAACACCCTCCGATATCTTCATAGGCGGATAACACCTTCTGGGATCTCCATATTTTAATAAAAGTCTTCAGATGATACGAAAGCCGAATTTTTTAAAATTAAATTAAGTCATGACAAAAGAAAATTATCCGTCTCGGATATTAAAAAGAAACAAGTGAAAAAAGAATAAAATCTCGTATTCCTAAACTCCTAATTCTTTCAAATGTTTCTAAAAAAAAGATTAATTCATGCAGGCTCTAATGTTTTCGATCTGTGAATCTGAGTCAATAAAGTCTAGCTGTCGTCTTCTGAGCCTCTCAAGCATAGTATCGCAGAGCGTGGGATGGCGAAAGACATGCACTTTCGCTCTTATCCAGGAAAATTGCGGCATGAGTAACTTTCTCCCTTGTTATTTGCGATCAGCTCCGCAAGTCTGCTGTGGTACTTAACATATTCATCCGCCATTCCGCCTGTGGTCGTGAAAACTAGGGGAGTGAACGTTTCCTGTTCGATCTCCATTACTCAGTTCCGCATACTGCCTCTTCTTCTCGTTCTCGTGCTTTTTGTAGATGATTTTAGCCAATCAGAAACGGAGAAATATTTTGAATGAATGACAAAAAATATATACTGTATAAACACGAGAGAGGCTTCCACAGATTGTACCTTGCATGAAACAAATCACCCATTCTTCATCGATGCACCCTCCAGTGGATAGTTTGGCTAACGATTTTTTTTGCATCGTCACCTCCATTCTTTGTAGGTTTACACGACTCCAGATTTTACCTCTTCTGGAATGTACGCAGCTATGCCACGAGACATTCTGATGGTTGTCGGCGATGAGATCATAGAGGCCCCCATGGCCTGGAGATCACGGTTCTTTGAATACCGCGCTTACAGGCCCCTTCTCAAGGAGTACTTTAAACGAGGTGCCAAATGGACTACTGCGCCTAAGCCACTTATGAGTGACGACCTGTATGATCAGGTAATCATCTTGAATTTTAACACCTTCATGGTTACAAGGAACCTATCTCAGAAAGGATTTAGAGCTCAATCGTTCCATAACCACATTTTACCTTTAACAAAGAGCCTTACTCTTTGACAACTGCATGAGGATCGGGTGGAGGCTGAGAACGTTTGACCATTAATTTTCTTTTCTTAAGACATAACCATTTTATCAACCTTTTTAGGATGATATTATTTTCTTATTTTCTGATCTTCTATTATCATGATCATACAATTATACAGATTCTATACAAGAATTTTCTCACTTCAAAAGGGAATAAGCAAGTTTCTTTCCACCAATCCCTTCCAGACAATGTGGCTGCGCTGTTCAAGGTGCAGGAAAAAAAACTTCAAAGAAGCTAACTTGAAATGGGGGGGGGGGGGGGGGGGTGGGGGCAGTTTTAGTTTTTGAAAGATGTCTGGGCAATTTGACTCGGTTTTTTAAAAATTTTGTTGTCAGCTTAAGTTACCAAATAACTTATAAAATATAAGTAAACTTTTTTATCTTTCACATTTATGTCCTCAGGATTACCCGATACAGACAGTTGAGGACAGGCATCAACTGGCAGCCGAAGGAAAGTTTGTTACCACTGAGTTTGAACCGTGTTTTGATGCTGCGGACTTCATTCGAGCAGGGCGGGATATTTTCGTCCAAAGAAGTCAGGTATAAAAAATTTAAGCTGGCTTTGCTACTCTCGAATCATGCAATATTTTTGGCTCAATATATAATTATAGCGATACGTAGATAATGCCATTGAAATGCATTGGACGGTTATTGAACGAAGGTCCTGTGGAACAGGACTTAGTATTGAGCGTTTTTTATGGGATTTCACGTCGACTACATTGCTTTTCCAAAATACCGTAAAATTCCGAAAATAAGCCCTGGGGCCTATATTTTTCAAAGGCCCTTTTTGAGGGGCTTATCTATGAAGGGAAATTTGCGTTTCAAAATTGATTGGGCTAGCCTTATAGTTGGAGCGAATTTTACCGTTTTTGCTTTGTTTTACTTTGTATCTGAGGGCAATTTCCAAGTACAAGCCCCCCGTCGGGCTTATATTTGGAGGGGCGATTTAACGGAGGGTTTTTTTGCGTTACCAGTTTGGGGGGGCTTATATTTGGAGGGGCTTAATTTCGGAATTTTACGGTAGTGAAACTTGCCCGCGCCATATTGGTGTACCAATCCAGTGCTGTGGCATTTAAACTCTTTTCCATGTAAAAACTTTCTTTTGTTCCAACTTGTCACGTAGGTGAAAGCGCTCTATTAATGAGTGACCGTTACTGAGCCAAACGACCTTGATTCAGGAAATGACGATTCCTTAACACTTTTGTAAAGCGGCTTAAGCAACGACGACAACAATGGCAGAGAAAACTTAACTTTTTAAAAAGTTAATTTTCGCTCACTCCCTAAGCTTCATTGCTGCTCAGTTTCCGATTTACCTGCCTGTTAAGTTAAAAGAAAGCGATTTTGTTTTGAGTTTAATTCATGGGGACCGCACTTAAGTTTAGAAAGACTGAAAAAAAAAAATCGAGGTTGTGTTTTTACGTCGTCCATAAAACAGATGAAAAGTTGCGTTATAGGATTTCACGTCACAGTCTTGAGTGGATACTGATGTGAAAACAGGTTTCGCCTACACAAAAGGGTAAACTAACGGACGGGGAAAAACTCTAAAACTCTCTAGGAAAGGCCTTTTTCTGGGGACACTCGCTGGCTGCGGGAAGGCACGGAATCTCTTAGGCCTGCCGAATACCCTTAAGACAATGATCACAACAGAACTTGGCTCCAATGTAGAAGCTTAATCCAAGGCTATACTGTGGGTACAGTCAAAACATAACCAAACAAAATGTAACCAAGACTAGATGTAACGACGACGTAACCAGGCCCCGGTTGTTCAAACGTCGGATAGCGCTATCCACCGGATAAATCACTATCCAGCGGATAGCGTAATTGATTTCCGTAATACTTATCCGCTGGATGGTGATTTATCCGGTGGATAGCGCTATCCAACATTTGAACAACCGGGGCCAGGACGTAACCGAAGAAGCTCCTACAAAAGCACTCGTATTTAAGCCTAAGCTAGCGAACCGATCGATACAGATTACAACACAACTCAACGAGTCAAATTACAGAGCACAACAATCATTTCTAAAAGACTATTGGTGGAAGCCTAAGCTTGTTTTCAAACATTAATAACTTTCAAAAGCTACACAGGTGGATAACGGCTTCTTACAGGTTGATTACAGCTTGAGGACTAAATACAATTATGACTTGACAAATAAGTTTACGCTTAATAAGTCAACAGGTTGTTTACGGCTTAAAGAAGTTAAGACTAAAGAATAAATGATTTCTACATTGGTTTTTCATATTTTCATTAGCAAAAGCAAAATAACTGAATAACAACAAATCCTCAGCTGTCCTCAGCTGATTAGAGGAAAAGGAAAACGATAAAAAATATACGAGAAAAACTAAGAAAATGCGCAGCGAATTGAAATATTAAAACTTACGTTTATGTTGAAATTTTATATTCGATTTTCTGGTTTTTGGAATTTTTGTATTTTTTTTTTTGTGCCTGAACCGCGACATTTACCGAACTAGCCGAAATATAGTGGCCTCGGGGGTTCAATGAAAAGCAAGAAAGACATGTAAGTTGAAAAAGCGAAAGTCTAATTATGTAAATAATCTAAGAACATAGAGTAAATAATTCGAGGAAAATGGCAGGAACAGAAAATTAATAAAAATAATTGCAACGCTTAAAATTACAGAGAATGTCACGGTTCTCCCCAAAAGAACCCAGTTCCGTGAAAGAGATAAGGATACAGATTGTGTGCCGCGGTCACAATCTTGGGCGCACCGGAACAATATTGTAGGTACAAATAATAAGCAAAGTCCTCGTGGTTGTTGGTTAAAAGGTCGTAGATTACTGAGAGAAAGTCCGTTGAAAAGTATGATTCTTGTAAGGTCGGGAGAGCATAGGCGGCAATCTGCCGTTCGAAATAGTCCTTTTCCAGTAAGAGGTAGAGCGCCACGTCGACGACCAGCAAGAAAGGGTAGGTCGTCCGGTAGTCTAATAGCTTGTCATCGAGTAAGGCGACCATAATTTCCCGGCACTCGGGCGAGTGAAGACTCTTGCTGTCATAGCAGAGGTACGTGCGGGGATGGGAGCGACGTGCACAGCCCCTTTTTTTTGCACTTGATTAGAGGAGACCGTATCCGAGCTTGGATGAAGGCGCTGATGGCGGGCAGCTCCTGGATACTCCTTTTAGTGGTCTTAACTTTCGCAAGGCGTCCTCGGCCACTTGCAAGGCTGACTGTTTGTGGTGTCTTGGCGAACGAACGAGGCATGATAAAAGCGTTTGGATGTAAAATAGACATAAAACAGTGAAAAGCGTGAATGAACTCCGTAGAGAAGGGTGAAAGAACAGCGAATAACGGTGGAATATATAGCGGCTGACATGTGGTCAAACTAGGAAGGACAAAGAAACAAAAGAACAAAGAAAACCAAAGAAGGCGGCATAAAGAAAGAGCATCACAAAATAAGATAGGTGTTAATACCGGGGTTGGCAAGGGCTAAAGCTGTGCATCGGAATGATAAAAAAAGGAAAGAAAGATAAAGAAGTTAGCCGTCTGTTGTAGTATCACGTGTAGAAAGACATGATGGTAGGTAACTGTAATGGTTGCCGAAGACGACGAACAAAAATGAGCAAAACAAAGCAATTGAGTATTGTTAAAGCAAATGTTAGATAAGTGAATATATCGTTAACGGTGGTTGTGGAGGCTGTTTGTAAGTGAGAGATGTCTTCTCTGAGTTTTGTGAGACGCTGGGTGAGTGAGTGATCGAGAAGGTTGTAGGTGTGATCCAAGGAAATGAGAGTAATGTTGTCTAACGTAAAGTCAGAGGGAACCGGAAAATTAGGGGCGGAAATATTAAGATCAAGAGGCAGGTGTACTAAGCCAAGGAACATAAGTAAAGTGATTATTTTGGAAAACTGGAATTGAATACCGCAAGGTGGATAGACAAGTTCCCAAAGCCCCTTTTTGATATTGAAAGGATGTGTTACAGGGGACGCGAATAATTGATAAGGGAGACAATGATAAGTGTTGCGTGTAACCCGGCGAATACAAGGTGAGGTTGTGGAAACCAGTGCTTAAAAAATAACGTCCCCAAGTAACAGCATTAGCGGGGTATGACGACAATGCGAACGAAGTTTGTGAAATCGGCGAAAGGCTGCTTTAGAAGTTGGCGTCCAGGGTAAGCCTAGCCACATCGGTTGTTGAACTGTGTGAAGAATATTCTAACACTTTTCTAATTCCGGTGCTTTAAGAAGAAAGCGTTGGGTATCACATGTCAGCAATAGCAAATCGTCAAAAGAAACAGGTCCACCAAAACAATGTCCTTTGTGCTGGTATGTAATTGGTCGCAATTGCTCTACAGTGCAAAGAGATTTCGAGGGAGAAATCTCAGGCAGTGTAAATAGCAAATTTAGTTGTAGCTTTTTATGTTGTTGAAATTCGTAATCAACCAGTGGTTGTATGATGGTTGCAAATCCTGACTTGAGGGCGTCCAAAGTATGAGCTAGTGCTGGTATCGCAGCTAAGCGTACGTTTAGCTCCATTGTAAGAAAACGCGGTAAGTAGGCAAAACTAATTAGAGTCTTGCGGGCAAGGTGTAACAGCTGGCGCAAAATATCTTCAATTTCATTTAAGCGTAGCATGGCACTCGTGGCGCGGTTCACCTGAAGAGAATAGAGTGACAAAAATTCCATATTCTCTTGGTAATGACATTGTTCCTTTTTAAACTGTGTTCGGATCTGTCGGCTCCAGGTGGTAAAAGAACGGTCCATATCCCGCATTGATCCAATCAATTGTTTAACTTTTGTACTAAGGAGATCTGTTGTTTTGACAAGATACGTATCTTTTCCATTGACTACGTGCCTAAGTTGCTCATTAACAGACATCGCAATGGCGGATTCGCGCCAATAAATAGGTCAGGTCTTTGCAACCATCATACAACCACTGGCTGATTACGAATTTCAACAACATAAGAAGCTACAACTAAATTTGCTATTTACACTGCCTGAGATGTCTTCCTCGAAATCTCTTTGCACTGTAGAACAATTGCGACCAATTACATACCAGCACAAAGGACATTGTTTTGGTGGACCTGTTTCTTACGGAATCTCTTAGGCCTGCTGAATACCCTTGAGACAAGGATCACAACAGAACTTGGCTCCAATGTAGAAGTTTAATCCAAGACTATACTGCGGGTACAGTCAAAACATAACCAACCAAAATGTAACCAAGACTAGATGTAACGACGACGTAACCAGGAAGTAACCGAAGAAGCTCCTATAAAGCACTCGTATTTAAGCCTAAGCTAGCGAACCGATCGATACAGATTACACCACGACTCAACGAGTCAAATTACAGAGCACAACAATCATTTCTAAAAGACTATTGGTGGAAACCTAAGATTGTTTTCAAACATTAATTACTTTCAAAAGCTACACAGGTGGATAACGGCTTCTTACAGGTTGATTACAGCTTGACGACTAAATACAATTATGACTTGACAAATAAGTTTACGCTCAATAAATCAACGGGTTGTTTACGGCTTGAAGTAGTTAAGACTAAAGAATAAATGATTTCTACATTGGTTTTTCATATTTTTATCAGCGAAAGCAAAATAACTGAATAACAATAAATCCTCTCTTCAACACTGACAGAAACATTTGTATATAAAGGGTGAAGTACGTGCATAGATATTATTCTCGTTGCTGTCGTCGTCTTTTTTTGAGCTTCATTATATCACCAGAAGACGCATAGTGTATCGTTCTTTTTGCCCCTTCATATTTCAGGTGACTAACAACTTAGGTATCGAATGGATGCGACGTCATTTGGGTAAACAAGGATATAGAGTTCACAAGCTGTCATTTGACGATCCAAATCCAATGCACATCGACGCAACGTTTAACATAATCGGACCCGGATTAGTGCTGTCCAATCCTGACAGGCCTTGTCATCAGATCGACATGTTTCACAAGGCTGGTTGGACAGTAATAAAGCCACCCACCCCTTTAATACCGGACACCCACCCACTGTGGATGTCGTCCAAGTGGCTGTCCATGAATGTCCTCATGTTGAATCCAAAGAGAGTCGTGGTTGATAAAAACGAGAGGACCACTCAAAAGGTAGTCACTAGTGTGCCGCCATAAGCTTCAGTATTCTGTATTGCTGGCTATTACCGTATTTATTCGAATAAGCGCCCAACCTCGAATTAGCGCCCACCTCGAATAAGCCTCCATCTTAAAGGCAGAAAAAGTTAATAAGCGTCCACCCCTACCCCACCACCTCCCCCTCCAACTCAAACTCAAATAAGCGCCCACCCTCACCCCACACCCCCTTCTCGCTCCCACCAGCCAAAAAAATTGAATAAGTACTAATAACTTCGCCCAAGACGTAGTTTTCTTTAGAGTAGTTATGGAAACCTTGCTTTGTTGCATCTTCGCGTTTTGTTATTAACATTTATTGTTTTGTTGCAAAATAAACATACTACACTTGGTGAAAATGGTGAAATTTTAGTAAGCGCCCAGCCTCGAATAAGCGCCCACCCTCAAGGTCCAAAAAGTTAATAAGCGTCCAGGGGCCGGTTGCTCGAAGCCTGGTTAGCGCTAACCGTTGGTTAAGAGGTATCAAAATGTATAGGTTTCCATGGTATTTAACGCTGGTTAGCACTAACCATGCTTCGAGCAACCCGGGCCAGGGAGGTTAATAGAACAACTACGGTAATCTTTTTCCTCTCGTTTCTTCGTCTCTTTTGAGTCTTTTCTGGTAGGTTTGCTTGACGAACCAAGTTCTTTTTTGCTTTGGTTGTTGAAAACAGATTTTGTAGCTTTAATAAATGATCATAATTATCGAAAACGATACACACGCAATTGCATATCAGACGGTTAAGCCCTAGTAAGATTAAATGAGAAGAGGACGAAACGTTATGTCCACGAGCATAAGCGATCTACCTTGGCATTCCGTTTAGCTGAATGCCATTTTGCAATTTTGGACAATTCTGGGGAGGAAAATCTCGTTCGCCCGAAGCTTCGTCCTTACCTAAACTGACACTGATCATTTAAGCCTCATCAGCGCTCAATTCCAAGTCAGAAAAATTCTGTAAATGTCACCGTTTTGTATGTATAAACAGTTTACCACTGCTGAGTAAAAATAATTAGCACTTATCACCCAATTCATTTCACCTCATGTTTTGAGTCTATATGATACATATGTTTGAGGCTACAAAGCCTTAAATGTTCTGCATCCCTTTCAGTTGTAAGCTCATCTATAGCACCATGCATACTTTGACATAAAGAATAAATCCTTTTTTCCATAGATGTTTGAAAGCCTTGGCATCAGCTGTGTTCCAGTATCTCTTCGCTTTGCCAACTCCCTTGGAGGTGGTTTTCACTGTTGGACCTGTGACGTTAGACGTCGAGGAAACTTGGAGTCTTATCTCTAGTCTCCGCTCAATGTTCTTTAAACACGTTAAAACTAATTTGTGCATTTTGAAAAGTGTTTCTGGATTATTTGTTATCCGGAAAGGACAATTGGATTGAAATTTTGTGGTGATTCTATATTAAACATCCTCGGTTTTGTCAAAAGAGTATTTACTGGTCAGGTGAAACAAACTTTCCTTTGCAATAAATCGATCTGTATATTGGAATCTGAACTCGATCTTCGTCACGTTCATTAGCAAACAACCAGTAAGAGTTGTAACTCACAGAACCAGAACATTAAAGTATTACATTACGTTACATATGAGTGCCTTTTCTTAGTATTAAACTGAGAGAAAAAAGACCTGGTTAACGGTAAAACGTAACTCAGTAAGATGAGGAAAGGCTTCATTTTTAGGTGACAGTCTCCTTGTCGGCAACCAAATTTCTAAATGCTGCAAAACTACCCTGAAAAAAAAAAAAACAACAACCTACATTTCGCGACGCCACCACTGGTATTTCGGGGAAACCAGTGGTGGCCTCAATCGAGTAATATCGGCTGTTTTCTCCGTCTGGTATAGGCTTCTGCCTTTGCCTAGTCCCCGTACGGCGGGTTCCCAGGCCTTCTCGGTCAATGCATTTCCCTTGCGTATCCCCGAGACGCATAGGCCGCCAGAATTATGAGGCCTTGGGACCAGGCGAGGCGAGTTGATTTGCCGGACAGTCACCCCCAAACGTTACGGTTTTTTCTGGCTAAGAAGTGAGTTTTCTCGAGCGGATAGTGTGGGTGCCCCACCACCAATATCCCGGAGAGCCCATAAACCTGCTCGGACATACAATCCCCCGCTCTCGATCTACTGTGACACAACAGAAAACTAAGATGCTGCTCACAGTCTATCCTGTCAGCTATGAAGGCTAAATGTTTGATAGACTGGTCAGGGAGGGGCAGGAGCTGCCTGTATGAGCTATTGCAGCCAATTCAAAGTCACCAGAAATTTAAAAAAAGCAGCAAATAAGTAGTAAGTGGTATTGGCAATTATTAACGTTTTAGAGTTTTGCGCCACTATAATTACAATTCCTGACTGAAATTTTAATGTTTAAGTTAGTGTATTAGATCCACGTAAGTAATACTAGATACTGTTATGAGTAAGCAATTGATATAGTTTGTGCAATAGTACATGATGTAAGGTCTAAGCTCAGTGCTCTGCGAACCTGAGTGTCAAATAAAAATAACTGAACTTTACGTGCCCAATTTCATTTGCAGTCTGTCTACTTTGAATTGTTGTTGAATTTGCCACCTCTCGGCTGGTTGTCTTTGCTCACGGTTCATCTGGGAAACACAAGAAAAACTGGGAATTAACGAATAAACTGGTTAGAAAACGGTCCTATTGCTGTAGTGATGTTAACAAACTGAACATGCTGTTTTCCCCTTGTCCCCAAGAAGCCCAGATACCACATTTTATCGAATAAGCGTCTAAGTTCGCTCTATTCCAACAAAACAAATTCTAGGAGAACAACTCTCAGTATAACTCCACCGCTTCATACACCTCAGTCAAATCCCATGGCGTCTTATACCTCAACCCTTGCCTAGTCCTTGTACCGCTTCTTTCAAGGCCTTATCGTTCAATGCATTTCGTTGACGTATCTGAGATGAACGGCCGTCACGTGACCCAAAACGCAAGGCCTGATTATTAATTCCGCGCGGTCTATAGGAATACGCAAAATTCACCAGGTCTCTTTATTGGTGATCTCGTATCCAAATCTGTTGTTGACGTAGCCTGTTCCAGGCTCTCAGATAGGACAGATAGTGAAGAAGACGCGAAAGAGTGTGGCAGACGTGAAAGTGAAAGGCACGCGCCTGGAATTTGACAAAGACCTGAAAGACGAGACGAGATTACCAAATTGGTTTTGCAGCTTGACGACGTCATAACCAAATTTTCAAGCATTTCTATACCCTGTTTCTAAAGAAATGGAGGCTCAGCTAAACCTGTGTTAAAAGCCGTTTGGGTGAAACATTGGACACGAAATACTGTAAAAATTGTCTCGCCATCATTTCTGACGGTAAACGTGAAAATGGAAAAAGAAACCAAGACAGCCAAAATGTTCAGACCTAAAATTCAATCAGAGAATATTTCTAGTGACCTGCGTTTGCTTATGAGGAAAATTATGAGCAAGGATATCAGAAATATTGCAACATCTCCCTTAACTTTTTGAGTGAAAATTAGTCTTTAAATTGTCCAGACACCTTATCATATTGGTAGGGAGTAAGTAATGAAAGGTGTTGAGATTGTCAGGGCTAACATCTGCGAGCGCGAAGCAATATAGGACACAATTTTTATTCAAACCCGGGATTGCCGGATTTTTTATCAAGATATATACACTTGCTAAAACCCCTAGCCTGCGATTAGGTGGCCCTATGTCACTTTAATTTTTGCGCTCCCCAGAAAAATAAAAACACAGTGATCGCGGACCACTAAAGCAAAGACCTTTTTTTGGCTGTTTAATAATTCGCTTCCATATCAGCGAACAAGTGCAGCTACCTCGCATACTTTGAAGAAGAATATGAACGCAGCCATTGGGGATCAATTTAGGTTCCCGGGAAACTGTCCACCTACTCCTCCCCAAAGTCAACATTTTTGTTGGCTTGACAGAATGCGAGACAGACCCAAGAGCGGTTTTAGGGGTGGGCCGAGGCCCGAGGGGGCCGTGGCCACCCCTTTTTCTTTGAAATTTTGAATTATTTTTGTAAAATTCTTAGAAAAATAGAAAGTATCTATATAGCTGGTAAGTGGGCAAGTGTCCCGGCCACCCCTTTCTGAATTTTCTGGATCCGCCCTTGAGACCAGGCTGGGTTCAATCCCACTCTCAAAAACTAGGTCGATATGTTTCTCGCTAAGCCCGAGTACAGCCCTTGGACGATGGTTGTAGTTAGCCAACTACATTCTAATTGCTTCTTCCAGTTAGGTCTTTTAATTATCACTCCACGCTCCATGATCCTGTTATGGGATCATAGAAGGCCCTAAAATGGCTCAGTGTTATTTAATGTAAATCAGCTATAAGAGCTTGTCTTTGGCTTTCGATGGCCAGGATGCAAAGAATTCCAAGTATAAAAAAAGATGACTGAAAATACTAAGTTATAAATTCAGCTCAGCTTATTTCCCAAAAAAGCGTGCAACTCACCATGACATTTCCCCTTTAATTTAATATAGAGGGTGGCTTTCTGACAAAATTTTGAACATAAGTAAGGGGCTGCTACTGCTTTGGATTGAAAGGCCAATCAGGCAAGTGCCCCTTGGGACATGCACATATAGCTGATATCAGCTGGATTGACTATTTTCCAATTCCCCATAATACACTCTGTCTGCCCCCCAAATTTTGCATAACTTATTGTCTTAAAATGCTCTTGGGAAAATGCAATACTCCCAGGAGCATTTAAAAACAATGGTTTATGCAAAATTTGGGGGGCAAACAGAGTGTATTATGGGGAATTGGAAAATAGAGAATAGAGGGAGGAAGGATCCCATGATAGGCGCCTACATTAACAGACTTGTGATAGCTTGTAAGCCAAGGAGATGTTAACTGACTCCTGAGAAGGTTTGAAAAAGGGAAGATCTTATCGTCAAGTGTTTGACTTAGCCTTATTCACCCGATCTTAAAACTCCTACTAAAGGTAATTGGCAGCATAGACTCATATTTGAAATGCCCCTTTTATGCGGTTTTTTTCTTCCTGTCGCCATTATTCTTTTATGAGGGACCAGGGACCAGGTGTTGGTCCTGTAAAACAAAATATTGGCTAAACTCGTAAACTTGTATTCAAAGTCCCAAACTTATCCGGGTATTTTTGAAAACAGAGATTTTTACTTTGCTTTCAAATAAAGTACGCTTCCAGTACGCAGCGTATTTGAATCGTCTAGATTGTCGCCGTGCACATGAACGGCGAGCTAAAAGGAAAAAAAACTCCTTTCAGTTTTGTTCACCCACAAGTAAACGAGAAAAGGTTTTTGCTATCGTGTGTAGCCTCGGTCATAGGTTGCTCGGCAACGTTTTGGCAACCTTTGCTACTTGGCGCAAACTTCTGGCAACACAATATCCCCGTTTTCAAAAAAATATGCTGATACCAGTTTTGTTTGTCATATTGATAACGATCAAGAAAGGACGAAAGGACGTTTCATATTTTTATCCTCTCTTAAAGGGAACACACTATCCATTGTGTTGTGTTATGACTGCGATGAAAGCAGGCTTTACAGTTGATCATAATAGCTAGCGCAGTATGGTTATCCTTGAAAAAGTCGGCCTTCTTTTTCAAGAGTTCTTCATGGAGGGTTACTAGTGACAACCATACAAGGACACAAAAATCGTGAGTGGTGACCGCGGGCTTCCTTCTTCCCAGTCCCTAGCCTGCGAGCAAGCTCTCCTATTTGGGCGAGTAAAGCGAGTCTCGCGAGAACGCGCGAGGGGCCGGCGAAAGGAGAGCTTGCGACCATCCCTTACAAATTTTCATTTGTACTTCGCCCGGACGAAAGGAAATACCATTGGCTGAAAAATGACGTTCCGGAAATCAAAGTTGATTGATAACAGGCTAAGCTGGCACCCGCTTCGTCTGTGTGTCAAATTTGGTTCTCAGGGGGATCAGATTGGTACCGAGAACTTGTTTCAGCCCTCAAAGCAGACGGGCTCGTTTGATGCAATTCTCGTAGGGAGAATATTGCGAGCCGAGGATAAGTCGGATCTAGTTTGTAGTTCTTGTGGAAGGAAAATGAAAAGCCTTCGTCACTGAGTTGTATTCGTTTGTGTCAAGCACCTTGTTTAGTTCTGAAAACCGGGAGAGTGAAAGTGAAAAGTGATTCAAGCGCTGTTTTCCAACATCGGTTTCTTCGCCCGGTTGAATTCTACTGGGTAGAAAAATTCAGACACATGTACTTGACAGTGTAACTGTGTAGCGTGACCGTAAAGAAGGAAAAGAGAAAGAGTTGGAAGCAACTGGAGTAAAACTTAAGAGAACCAAGTGCAGGAAAACGCTATTCTCCAGTTCCAGACGGACAAATATATGATGTTTTTGTTGGTGATTGCGATGGGGAGTAGTCTTCTACACTACAGTAGGGATGACTTTTCAAAAGTAAACGAAACGAGAATCAAATTAGTGAGTTCTTATCCGAGCGGACACGTTGAAGTTCGATGTCCCCGTGGAAAAAAGACATATAAAAACATTGCTTTGATGCTGTTGCGAAAGCGATTTATAAATAAATAAATAATTCTACGCGTCCTCGCCTGTCGGTTGTCACTTTTCTAATCTGCGGCACGTTTGCGGTGACAGTTTTCACGCTTTGCGGAGTCCCGGGGTTTCCGGGGTGGAAATGAAAATTTATGAGAGATGGTTGCAAGCTCTCCTTTCCTCGGCCCCCTCGCTCGCGCGTTCTCGCGAGGCTCACTTCGCTTACCCAAATAGGAGAGCTTGCTCGCAGGCTACCCAGTCCCCCTCGTTTGATAGCAAAAAAGGAGATTAGTGTGACAGTTTGTTCAGTCAGAGAAAAGATCCATTACAGAAACAAGTTTTCCTGCCCTTCAAGTTGAACTTTTTATACAGTTATGAGTTTGCAATGTTATTTTTGTTTTATTTTGGCTTCAATGTTCATCGCCTTGTGGAAATCAAATGTTTTAAGCGAAACTGTTGTCCCTGTTGGCCATTTGAAACCGCTCGGTTCTCATAGACCGCCAGAAACAAATCTTGTGGACGATTTAGAAGAAATGCCTTCTCCTCAAGATTTTTGGAGAAAGTATGTGCTGCCATCCAGAGCTGTTGTTTTACGTGGTGCTGCTAAACACGCAAAAGCTTTCACGGAATGGACAGATAAATACATCCAAGAAAAGTATGCCGATTTGGAGATTCGACTGGAGGGAAAAAAGGAAAAGAGTTCTAAAGTTCCTGTCGGGGCTAAAGGAGTTGGAAGAGACACAATTGGTACGTTAAACATCCTGCTTTTATTTTGGCTTCCTCAGCTGAGGTCTCAGCTGACTCATCGTTTGCATACATGTAAATTAGTCATTCAAGCATTTTTTCTCGTATAAAGACTCAGCATTTTAATGATCATGCTGTTAAGAGATTAATGAACTTAATGTATGACTAACTTAAGCATTCATGAAAGAGTTCCTACGTGAACTGTATCACTCTTTACTCCTTTTAAAATAGGTTGAAAATGAGACCAATATATTTAAGAATATCCGGCTACAATAACATATATTTATCAACCACCTTTTAATCACATTGTATATGGAACGAAAACATATTAAAGCAAGAGGAGCCATATTAAAATGTTCAATGGTCTGAAAACAAGACACGGTGTGACAAGTGGTCAGCTGGTAATCAAAAGCAGGTGCTTAAATGAAAGCATAAAATGCAAAAAATAAAACAAAAACAAAAAAAAATAGCTTAAAATAAAACAAAATAAAATAAAATAGAACAAAACAAAGCAGAAAACATTTGGTTAGTTTAGTTAGTCAAAAATACAATCTCTATTTCCCTCCTTGTGAAGATTGCAATATTCAGGTTTGTGTAGGTAATGTTTCTTTACTGTGACTGTTACTATGGTGACAGTTTAGGTCATCAGTTTCTTCCAAAACAGGGCTCAAAAAATTGCCATCTAGTACTGCAGGACTAGTAGATGTTAATGCTGTGAAACCGAGTGACTTTTAATCAAGCTTTCTTACCATATGGGCAAGGGTACAGGCGAGTTGATCATCCTCTAATAAAATCCTTAACTAAGACAAGCAAGAAGTGGCCCCCGGCAGGCAAAATGTGAGAGCTGCTGGCCCAAAGGACAAGCTGAAATTCAAGTTCTTTATGGTAGTTTAAAAAACAAAGCACTGGAAAACGAAGACCGAAGCATGAAGCACCCAAATCTCGAAAAAGGAGCACCCAAACTCGAAAACGAAGCACCCAAACTCGAAAACGAAGCACGTAAATCTCAAAAACGAAGCACCCAAGGCTCGAAAACGAAGCACCCAAGTCTCAAAACCTGTCTGTCTTTTAAAAACACGAGACAGTCCCTTGTCAAGTCACCAAATAAAAATGCTATTACAGCATGAATCAAGCATGATAACGAATAAGTGAAGAATGTAGTTCAAGGATTCCCAGTTCAAAACTATTCAATTAGAACTGCAAGGTATTGCAAATGCATTTCTGCCGTCCTGGCTAAGGTATGGGTCACACTACCTTGCGGAAGAAATCTGTCATCAGTGGACATTACTATGTGCGACCCTAAGTTTTCAGATTGGAAAAAACTTTGAAAATTGGCAAAAACATCAAAGAAGCCGATTTGTGGCATAAAAAGCATGTCTCCAGGCTTTGCCCCACTGACTGCCTTCTCCCTTCTCTCCAATAGGTTAACTCTCCATTTTTTTTCGCTCCCTAATTTTAAATTCTCCAGTTTCCCACCATGGAGCCTGGTTCCAGGCTATTACCTGAGAACAAATTCTGCCTGGATTTGATCTGGGTATCATGCAGTGTCATAGATACCCAATATGTCGTTATAAACATGTATGTATAGTATGTGTACCGAAAAAATGCATTTTAAGATGATGTATCAAGTATCGTGATACTAATAATACTGGACTTCCTATCTAGAAACGTCCAGTTAAACAGTTCGCGGGCTTAAAATAAAAACTCGGAATGGATTTGTGGACCTTTGGAGGTGCGGACGCATGCGTTGCCTCCACCGTTGTCTTGCGTTATGCAAAACTTTAAGTTGTAGTTCTTCAACCTACAGTGGTTTGGAGATTTGGGTGCTCCGTTTTCGAGCCTTGTGTGCTTCGTTTGCGAGATCTGGGTGCTTTGTGCTTCGGTCTTCGTTTTTGAGTGCTTCGTTTTCGAAACTACCAGTTTTTAATAACCAAAAATGAAAATGTCCCTGATTTGGTCATTACAAATAATTTTAAATACAATTTAAAAATGTTAAAGTAACCAAGGATGAAGTTGAACCACAACAACTAGCAATATATCATAGCAGATCTGTCAACTCTCACAATTCTGCCTTGAGTCTTACGTTTTTTTGTCTTTTATCACGGCCTCATGATAACACTCCCAATCTCACAGTTTTTTGGGGAAAATCATTCTCAAATGAAATGTTACCTTGTTGAGTAAAATGGAAATCCAGTGGGGAATGCTAGTGCCTTTTTAAGCCTTGTTGGCAGCTTAATTGTCTAACATTTTTTTAGTGGCTATGGTTAGTTTGCTAATCAGGGAGAAATGACTCATCGCTATAAGTTTTGCCCTTTTTTGTTCAGTGATGGCCTCAACAGGGACCACCGTGACAAATAACACAGGAAAAAATAACGGATTCCCATTTTTGGATATTTTAGGGTATTTAAAGAATACCCATAAAAATCCCAAATTTGGAAGAGTGACAAGTCCCAATCAGGGAACTTGGTTGGGAATTTCCTGGTTGGGACTTGTCTCACTTTGCCAAATTTGGGATTTTTATGGGTATTCTTTAAATACCCTAAAATATCCAAAAATGGGAATCCGTTATTTTTTCCTGTGTAAAGCAAGGTAATATTTAAGTAAGTACTCAACTCCCCAATAGGAAAAGCGGTTGCTAATTATTGATAGGGTGGAAAAATAGAATCTATCTACTCTTTGTAGAATCAGATTTTTTTTCATGAGTCTCCAGTTTTCCTTTATCAAGGGTTGGCAGGTCTGTCATAGACATGAGACATAAAGATTTCTCTCTTTTGTTTATTAGGAAACTTTATTAACAATTACCATGAAGAGGGCAATAATCTGTATGTTGTCTCTGAGTTACCCACCCCCATGTGGCAAGATGTAACAGTCATTCCCCCGCTGACCTGTGGCCTCTTGAAAGATCGACTTGTAGAGGTTGACTTGTGGATGAGTGGGGGTGGTACCAAGAGTATTCTTCACAAGGATGCCTATAATGCAATCAACTGTTTATATAATGGCACAAAAGAATGGAAAATGATTGAGTACAAATATGAGGACAAGATATACAAGGCATGGGAGCCTCCCCAAATGGTTGGTGGATATTCGCGGTTAAATGTTCACGCAGTTGACTTGTTGAAGTATCCAAAATTCTCTGAAGTTCCTTGGTCATTTGTAACAGTCCATGCTGGTGACTGTCTTTTCTTACCAAAGAGTAAGTGATTCCTCATCAATTTTGTACAACTCAGTCATATAATTTTAGAGCATGTGTACCTTAACTGGTTGAACCTGACCCTGCTAGTACTACACAATATCCCTTGGTATAACCACTTGCTAGTAACATTGTAAATTGTTCTGGACAGTTGTAACTTTACTCCACATGTACTTAACTTGTTTAAAGGACAACAGACAAGACAGCATTTTTATTCACAGCGTCTAGGTAAAATACGAGAAATTAAGAAAGTGCAGAAAACTGTACGGAACAAATAAAGATTATGTAACTACATGAAAGAAATGTGCAAGGTTTAAATAAGTGTGCAACAGCCAAAGTAGCAATGCTCTTGAATTGGCTGCTGCTTATTTGCAAATACGTAAAGGAAACAAAGATGAAATACAATAATAAAATATTAATAAATATTTAACTAACTCGTCGGGTAAAAGAGGAGTTATGAAAATGTAAAAAGAGGCCCAGCAAAAGGAAAAGCGCAAATAGTATAAGTTGAGTATCACACATGGGAAGTTTTGTGCCTAAGGTTTACTGTTGAAACTTTACTGTTGTGTGGGGTGACGATACTAAATAGAAAAGCCTTGTGTTATTGCTGTCCTCTAAAATCAGACACACAAAATTGACAGAAGTCTTCTTTACATCAGTGTACTAGTATTCTTTGTCGCATTCATGTTACACTAATTCAATCATGGAAAGGCTAAATTCGAAAGGCAGAACCTTTACTAAGGGCTGTGCACTTTCACGTGATCTGTGAACGTAATATTTGATGGTCGATGAAAATAGTTAGAAATGGTGGTGACATATTATATATCGGTTACTTTCCTGGTAAATTTTCATATGTGGCAAATACTTTCAAAGTAAGTACAACCACTGTCATAAACTTAGAGCAGCCTCTACATACATAACATAACATTGACTCATGTCAAATATTGGAGGAAACAACTCTGATTTATCTCACGACAAGGTGACTTGCAGTTTATCAAGACTTTCAAAAGAGCAAGGCCGACTTCATCACTGAGGGAAATTTTCTAATGGTTTAAACGAATTTGGTGATATTCTTCCAAAAGGCCGAACTTCCATTTCCACGGTATTGTGTTCATTTGACAACAATTAATTTTGCTGTCTGGTTCCATGAACTATTTAGGTGTCCCAAACTCTGCACAATGAACCTACAATTGAAATCCTCTTTCCCTTCACAATCTCTCGATTTTATATTTTAAAGCACTAATTTGTATTAATTATAATCATTCTGTGTGAGTTTAAATAAAAACTGACTTGACTTGACTTGACTTGAAAATTAGTATTTAGTACCAGGAAAGATTTTAGTGTAGAAAATAAGGCATATACTCAATTAATACATCCACCATTTCTTCAAAAAAATGTAAAGAGATTTTGTGCGCACAGAAGACTGATGGCATCAGAATCACAGGATGTTTCCAATGGAAACTAGTATCATCTGCACCCCTGATAACCGCAAAGTTTCAATGGTAAATTTCCCGTTTGTTATACTCAACTGATAATAGTAGTAAATGGGGGAGGGGAAAAAAGGGCTGTGTTCTAGCAGTGCCTGGTAAAAGTCAATGTAGCAGGGAAACTTGTTTGTCCTAAAACCATCTTGACATTTTGTCTTCTGCTTCTTTTTTTCTTCAAAAGCAGCAATTTAGCATTAGAAATAAAGCCAGCTAGTGCTTAACTTGTAAACAAAGATTTGGATATTTTGGTTCTTGTTGGCCGGATAGTGAGCAAACTAAGTACTAATGTGTAAGCCATCACAGTGACTATAACTTGAGTGTGCACAGGGTTGTCACTAAGATTTCAAGTTGCCGGGTAAATACAACAAGTAGGCAGGGAATCAAATGGCTAGGGATTTCTTTTGGTTCTATTTTTCTCCTATTTTCCAATAAAAGTAACCGGGTGCCACTCTCTTAGTAGCGGGGGAAAATCCCCATCCCCCGGCTCTTAATGACAACCCTGGTGCAGATTATTTAAATTATTATTTTATCAATACCATTATAACAACGGAAACAGTCCTTCTATACTTGCCTGTTATCTCCTTGATTTTTTTTATAATTATCTTTCCTTGTGAAGGTTAATACATTGTACCTGACGTGGTGTAAATGTTTGTCAAATGTTGTTTCCATATTATTTGCAATTACTTATGAGAGATTTTCTTTCATTATAATTAGGTTATTATCACCAAGTAACTTCATATGGAACCCAAAATACAGCAGTGGCATTGCTGTTTGGACGACTGGATGAAGTTACGGATATTGATTTCACGGGATGTGATCAGGTGTTAAGTTTTAAACCACTGAGTGAAATGGATGTAGATTGGAAATACCCTGGACATGGTAATCTCAGCATGGGAAATACCGACTTGGAAACTGTTAGGTTGGTTGATTGGTTATAATTTATCATCTGACACCATGTTGCCTTATGGCAGCCGATCATAAGCCATGGAAATCTGGTTGTGCTATAATAGAATGATTTTAACTCTCAGGTTTTGGAATATATAAATCATCTTTCACAAAATGTCCATAGGGGTAGAGAGCATTGAGAGGCAGCTGTATTTGGAGGCTAATTTAACTTGACACCACAAAAAGGCAATTTACTGGCTCCTTGTTATACTTTCCCACCTTCTTCAAGAGTTAGTGTCCACCTAAAGAGAAATTTTCTTACTTGTAACATTCTGGCTAAGATATTCATTTCTGACCTTGGAAACAATGTAGACTGTTAGATCAAGATTTAAAATTTAAGTATTATAGCACTGATTCTCACATTACTAAACACACATAAAAGGCACATGTCTGACAACAGCAGGGTCAAAGGCTATAATGTTTCTTGAAGCTTTGCTCTTTTAGATTAGAATTATTATACATTAGTCTTTATTAGTTAAATGTTGTTGTGAATCTAATGGCTGTAAAATTAGAGTTGTTGTTAGCTACTCTAGAGAAACAGTGTCACTTTACCATAGACGCTTAAAAGACCCTTGTTGTGATATGTTAGTTCTCCTACATCTGAAAATATCCCACTTTTAAATTTCCTCGACATAGCATTGTTTTTGCATTTTGCAAATGAGAAGGCCTGAGTCTATATAAATGTTTAATTTCAGGGAAGGAATGCTAGAGTTTTTCGGTGATGAGGAGAAATTGGATAAAGACAGATTTATTCGGAGAAGTGAAAAGAAATTAAAGGTGTGTTGAAATGAGCAACGCGGGTCAAAACTAATTTGTAATGAGGGAGTGCAAAATCTGTTTGTTTGTTTACAGTACCCCAGGCTTAACAATATATCCGAAAGTCATTTGAGTGATAATGGGGAGCCCAAGCAAAGGGATTTTTAAGCAACGCTCTTCAACTGGAAGTGAGGCGTATGCGAACAAATTTGTATCGCTGTCAAGTGTCTGTACTCTTATAGAGACGATTTTCCAGAAAATTTAAGCAAAACCACCGCTCAAGAATGCAAAAAGCGTACTTTTCTTTATGTGCGTGGCACGGAAATGCCTTTGCCTAAGCTTTCTAGTAAAAATATTAAATAGGGGGCTGGGGTTGGTGTATGGTGGCACGAGAGAAGAATTGTTGAGAGAATTTTTTCTTTTACCAATTCGGCCTTTTTTTGAATCCTAAAGGGCATGTGACGTCTTATGTGGGTTGAGTCTTGGTTTTTGTTCTTTCTCTGAGAGGGTTTTCTCCAAGTACTGTGGTTTGCAAGTACTCGAGGCACTCCCTAATATCTGGCCTAAGTGGGTACATGTGCTGCTGAACAGGGTATGTTTTTCAGGGTCTTGAGTCTTAAACAATCTCACTATTTAGCTCCTTGATCAGGGTGCCTTGTGAGACCGAAAGCCTTTAAAAGTGTGTGAGGCCTGGTGGTGAGCAGTCTACGTTTGTGGTACCATCAATTTTTTCCAGGAAGTCTGATTCCATGATGTTAGTTTGAAAAATTTCTTAATCCAGTAGGCAAAGCGAATTGAATCAGGGCCAAAAAAGGACTCTTGTCTAAACCAGGGTAGTGAAATGAGTAATATTTTTCTTGAACAAGGGCAAGGTTTGAAGGCCCAATACACTGTACTTTTTGTTCTAATATTCTTGGAGAGAGAGAGGAGATTTAAAAATCGAAAATAATATTGTCGACTGCTTTTCTTTCAGAAAAAGATGTTGTACAGTTATTTGGATCGTGTGCAAGAGCAGGGTTTACTGGTAAGCACCAACACTCTAAATTGTACAGAGTTCTAGCAACGCACCCATTTCCAACCTCCAACTCTGACCTTTCTCTGAAAGTCATGAAAGATGTGTATTCATTCTACTGACTCACCAACAATCATGGTCTTAAAGTAATTGATAACTAGAAAGTATTTAAAATTGAAGACGCTGTTTTTACGTCTCCAGAAGACGACAGGACTTTCATTCGTACTTGCTTATCCCGGCCATGCAAAGGTTGAGCCATTTGCGGGACAAAGTACCCTAGGTACCAGAGGTTTTCTGTCCCGTGCGGCGGGAAGCTTCGGCGGCCGCAGGCCGACACATCTTTGGACGAATGCCGAAGTCTCGAGCGACGAAGCTTTCCGCGCGGATCACTATAAAGATTTGACCGAAACCGGAAAACCGCGCATTAAAAGTCTCTGGCACCTATGCAGGGTAGCGATAAAGGCAATATCTTCTTTTTTCAGTTTTTGGTCCAGCCGCCTAGGAAATTGAGCCCACGACCTTGCACTGTGCAGTCCATTACTCTGCTGGCTTATAATTTGCAAAATTCAGCCTACAATTTCTGCAGTCTAGCGGCAGAAGAGAGTTAGTTCTGCGTTCATCCAGAATGCAAGCAATGCTTGCACTTAATCTAAAGTTCTGGCGTAAGGCAGCTCGTAAATGTCCCCTATTTGAGTTTTTGAAATCCCAGGTCGATGCAACTCCTTTCCTAGGATGTCACTTTTTTCAAAGCCTTCGATGTCAGATTTTCAGCATGTCAGATAGCACTTACAAGCTTTCACAGTATGGAGCGAGTGTGAAAACGGCGAGTGAGACTGCTGTCGGTTTTGCAGCTTAGAAAAAGAGTTGATCATAGATTTACTTCAAAATCCTGAACTTCACACAGATGTTCAATCGGCTCGGGGGCAACAAGAAAGGATTTGTAACCAAGGATGATGTAAGAAGATTAAACCGTGATGAGATGAGAGCAATTGTTCTTGCAATTGAAGGAACGGATGTTAGCAACACAGAAGAGGCAGAGTATGGAGTCGTTGATCCAGGAGAAATTAGGTAAGAAAACACGGGCTTGCAATCAGCTTTCTTGCTATTGGAATAGGGGTGCGGGGACTAACATGTCCACCCATACTTGTATGACTGACATATGGGTTACTATGTGAAGCTTAACCCACGAGCAAGCTCTCATTTCGTGTGGCGAGTGAAGCGAGCGGCATTATCTTTTGTGTGCCTTTCGCGCATGACTTGTCGCAATATCTCGAAAATGAGTGGGACTTCTTTCTTTTTTTGGCCTACCTCAGTGGCGTTCATATTCACAAACAGGAAGATCCGGGTGACGAGGTTAGGATTACTTTCGTAGATCTTTTGCTTGTGGAAATTTTCAAGTAAAACCAAGAATACCAAAGTCTCTTGGCAAAAATTATTATCAAAGGCTATGCCATACTCTTTGCAGGATGAAAGCAATTCTGAAGAACATCTTGCTCCCTAATAACTTTAGTCAGTTAACTTCTGACAAAGGAACGCCTAAAGTTTTAGTCAATACTCAACTAAGAATCGCTACAATTTGTGGTATTTAAACCGCACTGGAATTACTAAATTAAAGGCAAGAGGAAAAACGAAATGGATTCGGCGGGCAGATGTAGTAAAATGATGTCGGGTAACTGCAAGATTTACTTAGTTTGATATTTCGAATAGAAGTCTTCGATTCACTTAGTACTTTTATTTAGGCATGTACACACGTATTTTAAAATGTGCGTGTAAACTATTTTTAGGAGCATACTTCAAAACCTTGTGGTTCGTGATGGACAAATATTTAAGGACGACTGGATTGAAACTTATATGGAGGTAAGACCCACAAATTGAACAAAAAAACCAGGTGAAAGTATAAAAGTATTTTTTTTAATGTAAAATGTGAAGATGTCATGGAATTTGTTAACAATCAGAGAGTTCCTTTTACGCCAATGTTTCCGGCAACTTGCCTTCGCTGTAGTATGTACAGAACAAGCTCATGATCTTGTTATACAGCTGGATTTTTTTCCTCAACACCGCGGTCTTATATTGGTTACTTCGAGGTCACATGACATCTATTAATAAACCTGTTTCCCCCAAAAAGTTTCTGACAGGACAAGACTTCAAAGTTGCTAAACCTTCTTTTATTAATTGGTCATTGAAGCCTCAGAAGATAGTTGATAGTTTTAATGCATCAGTACATTCATGTTGCGCATGTACGTAATATAGTTGAGCCTTTTCGAAGAACTGTGAGGTCAGCAACGTAGAGAATGAAATCGTTTTTTATATGCAAAACAAGAATTCAATGTGTTTTATACGGAATAATCTCTTTTTTCTGTTATACAGGAAACAGGGGGAACAAAACACTTTGCAGAGATGGTAAGCAAAACTGCATATAACTAAGTCGTGACCAAACACCAATGAAATACCAGGTGAGCTTTCGCGCGAAAACTTGATATTTTCACTGGTGAAACTTCACATGTGAAAATATCACCGTTGCTATGGCTACATAATAGATCGCGCTTTTCACACCAAAAAGCTACTGGTTTGGTATTTCATTGGTGTTTATATATTAAATAGAACATTACATGGGCGCTTGGAGATACGAAATTTCTCTTCTCGTGTTGAAAAAATATTTCACTCGTTCGCTGCGCTCACTCGTGAAATATTTTTCAACACTCGATAAGAAATTTCGTTTCTCCTCGCGGCCATGTCATATCCTCTATTTATTATCAATATCAATTATCATTATCGTCATCATCATCATTATCATCGTCATCATCATTATCATTATTAAATATGTTGAATTCATTTCTGAACAGTTTTTCAGTAAATTGCGTGATGATACCAGTATATCAGACAAGGTCACCAAAGAGGAAATACAACGAAACCTTGACCGTGCGTTACAGAGATATATGGACTGGCAACAAGAACCCGAGATTCCCCCGGGACAGGACAGCCCCGAACCGCAAGATGCTTACAGAGAAGACGACGAAGACGACCGTGAAAAGGATGAAGAAGAGGACGATGAAGAGGATAATGAAGAGGTAGAAGCAACAGTGGAAACAAAACATGAAGAGCTATAAAGCGAATTTTTTAAAACTACAACCTTCTGCCCAGGGATTTTCTCCACGGTCTCTTCCAAACGGAAAACCGACTAGGAGTACGAATCTGAGTACGAATACGACTACACGTAGAATTTGAAGCTTATTCATCCCCAGAACTGCGTATAACTCTCTTCAGTTGTTGATGAGCCATTAAAAAACGTTGCGGATAAGATTTGTGTGATAAGTAATTATACCAGGCCAATTAGTTGACTTGCAAATTCGTACACTTTTTCTCAATCTCTTAGACGTAGTCCGATCTACAGAACACTATTAGTATAGCCTCCGAGAGGGTTCACTTGTGCGAATTCGCGGAAAATTTTGGCGGCGGAGCCGCCAAGCAGCAAAGAAAAGTGAATTTTCCCCGAATTAGCACAAATGAACCTTCTCGCGCGCTGCTGTTAGCATATTGTGTGGGATATAGCTTCCAGCCCGAAAAGGTATCGGGGGGTTCGAAAAACGAACGAAATCGTGCAACGGAGTAAAGTATTTATTAACTGTTAGTAGTTATAGAAATAGCAGGAAGTAACTATTTAAACTAAAAATACATTGCAAGAAATAATATATTTCATTATTTATTCCAATACAATAATTAGGCGTGACAATTTCTCTCTACATACATTGTCATTTTGATACAAAAACTAATTATTATGCTTTCTGTGTAAGGTTTGCCATCAACATTAAGTCATGTAACAGTCTTGCAGAGGACATTGAGAGTGAAGTGTTAATGTAAAGTCAGTTAACGATTTAATAAAGGAAGTTATTTGATTTTCTCGTCTAATTTATCGGACGTTCTCTGTTTAGTCGCGACTTTTTCATGTTTATTTATAACGAGACACGTTTTACCTACGAAAACTTCTTACTCAAAATCATGACGATGATAATACTTCTCTTTTGAGAGAGAGATCGGTCTTTTATTGGGAAATGTTTTTGCAAAGCGCGACAATGGTAGAGAAGAAATTGTTGGTAAATGACAAAATAACAACTTGTGTCAATCAAATATGTCTCCTGGGTGTTATATGTAAAAATTCGAATAGAAAAATATTGTCTGGTGAAACATTTTGCATTCTTGAAAAACGCTTGCTATCAATTTCAGATTTTTTCCTGAACTTACCAGTGTTTTCAACGAGCTGCTGATTGGCTCACAACAACTTTCTTGGAATGTTATGTTATTTTCCTGTAATCCGATTGGTCAACTTTGTCTAAGTGGCCCCGGTTACAGTAGTCGCGCTGTAATTCCCGTCTCCGATATCTGTCTAAATGACGAATTTGTGTTTTCAAATATTTTGTTCACATACGTATACGCACGCGTACACGAGCATCTTTAAAATTTACGTCCGCCTGTACGTAAAAATTACGCATCAGTGGTATTTACGAGGTTAGCATTCATCGTTTCATCGTAATCTTGAGAAATATGCGAGAAGAATCAAATTTATTTTATTATATTCAATGCATTTAATGGTTAAGAGAGGGCGCGCGGATCATAATAGAATAGCTTTAATTAGCATTGTTACGTATTAAAATCGTATCATTTTCCTTTAAACAAGTGAATTCAGTTTCAGTTTCAGCTGCATATTTGAAGGGTTCTATACTATCGCCGCAATGAGCGAAAGTGCTGAAGCAGGCAAGATAGTCACTTACCGGGAAATCACTACAGAAAGCGAGGATGAAGATAGCGATAACTCGACAGACTTTGATCCAGAGGAAATTGAAAAGGAAATAATGGGCGTAAAAAGCATGTTAAGAAGGCATTGTGGCCGACATAAGGTGAGGAGGCATTTTCACTCACGTGGCCTGCAGCTGTGCAAATTAATCGGAACAAAATGAACGAAGTTTTTTTGTTTGTTTTGAGATCGACTTTTTGCACGGATTAGTCGTTTCTTGCTCTGCGATTGATCACTTATCGGTCCGTGACCACTGTACGGATCAAGTCTTTATATTATTACGTCTTTTTTCAGACAGCTATTCCTTTTTATTCCTTTATTTCTTTTTACAGGAAGGAAGCCACATAACTGACACTCGCGTGTTTTCGTTTCTTTTGGTGCATTATGTTCAACGAGTGTTACGTTTATTTCGGGCAAGGGACATTGTCCATGGGCACCCAATGTCAATTTTTGGAAAATATCTGTTCGGAAGACGATTTGAGATCTAGAATTTTCGGAACATTTGTTGGTAAAATTTCTTGCTTGCCTGCCTCTCCTAGGATTTTCGAACATCTAAAAAATGGTATAATTGCCAATTTTTAACGGATTTTTACCCTAAAAAGGTCTCCTAGAATTTTCGGGAGCCTTTTTTCTGGCTGAAATTTTCGAAAAGGTAAATCAGGATCACCAGACTTTCAGTCAGGAAATCCGAACAGATGAAAAATTTTTAGGGAATGAAAATATGCCTATATCTACCGTTTAAATACTAAAATACGTTTAACAATGCTATGTTTAAGTGGTTTTGAACTATATTCTCGTTGGGTGCCCCTGATGGTCAAGTTCCAGGGACTCTAACCATTATACAAGTAGGTTAAAATATCATTTTTGACGCAATTTATATTTAACAGAACGTGGCAAAGTTACAGAGTGAACATGCTAACTGGCTGAAAAACGAGGTAACACTGACAAATAAACCGTTAAACTTGGAAGGCTCTAGCACCACAGAGACAATACAGAAGGTCAACAGAGCAGAAGATAGGGAAAAAATTCGCCGAATGTCCATACCGTTCTCGTGTGATGTGGAAGAGACAGACCTTGACATATCTGTAACAAGCGGACAGCTCTCAAACGTGCATCAGGAGCTTCTACACCTGTTTGCAATTCATGATGTAAGTGTGGTTTAGAGGAAAAATCAATACTAGTGTAATGAAAATTTTCAAAAGCTTCTATCCGATAACACAGGAATCGACTTCTTAAAAGACAGATTAGTTTGAGATGGTATGGCCCGCTTCTCGTCAGTAGCATTTACAATCCATTTAAAATGAAATTAACCGACGTATTATCCATTGATCTACCAAAATATCGAAGAAGAGGTAGGAATTAAAATGATTCCATCCTTTTCTGTTGTACCAGCCTCCATGTTTGCAGTTACTAGACTGCTGCTATTGGTGCGTGCACTCGGTTTTGAACTCCACCAGGCATGGACCTGGTCAATTGATGAGGATGGACTTGAGCGATGCAAAGGTCTCACTACGAAATGCCCTCCCTACCCCACCCCACGCTATAGCCCATGGGATGGTCAAAACTCAGTAGAGATTGTTTCAACGTCACTAGTGGTTCTTTTTCGCTGCGTGAGAGTTTTACCTCTTAATTTTAAACTACTGGTGAAAAAGTTTTTAAACAGCACCTCAGACGGTAAATTGGTCCCTATCCGCTAATAAGAATAGGTGCCAGTTCAAAACGACGGTAGCATCTTTTCAGCTACTTTAAAAGTCTGAGTGCTCAGCCTTTCGGGAACTGTCGACCTATAAGCCATTGCTTGCGAAATACGGTTACCCTAACAATTGAACTAACCATACTAAATAGAGTTGAGGTATTCAAGTTTAAATTGTTGCTTACAGGCCAAATACCAAATGGAATGTGAGCAGGAACGACGAACTGTTGAATGTACAAAGAACCGTATGCACGAGGAGTTACTAAGTAACATGGCACGGCGCAAGGCGCGAGAAATATTTGAAATGGAAAGACAAAGAAAAATAGAAGAAATGAAAAGGCTAACCGAGACCGTGAGTGCAGAAAGCATTGCTATGGCCGAAACCAACGATCGATTGAGTCATGTGCATGAGGATTTGAAAAATGCTTTCAAGCGAATGAGGGTAAGTAGATGTTCCAACAATTGAAGTGCACCTACTAGATTTACAGTCAAACGGTACCCCATAGATTTCATCAATGATTTCATAATAAGCTGGTTTCATATCAAGTTCCATTGTGTTTCATAAGTATGTTTTAAGGTTGAGATTAAGTGCCACTGGTTGACAAAGGGAAAATATGCATTGCGTGTAATGTGCAATTATTTTCATCAGACTTATCAGTGTCAAAGAGTGAACAAGCCTTAAGGCGCTTTTGAAAATTTTTCGAGTCTTTTCAAAAAATTGTTTCAAAAGAAAGTTTTTCTTGCCCCATGATGACAATGCCGAGATGACGTTCTACGTCCACTATTAATTGATGACGTGTTTAAACGCAGCTCTTGTCTACTTATCTTTTCCAGCATATTGGTTTGATTATCAATTTTTTCTGTTTTTACTTTTGCATTAAAGAAAAGCAATTTGCTAAAGAAATGAAGTCAAACTTGCCATTTTTGAACTTAAAAAAAAAACAAAACAAAAAACAAAAAGACAAAAAAGAACAATAGAACCAAAGAATGAAAGAAAAAAATTAAGCCAAAATAAAATCGAAGCGTCAAGGCAAGCTTTACATTCTAGGTTGGTTGATGAGCAATGTTCTTTCCACTAGGATGCCAAAGCAGCTAAAGAAGACCAAGACCGCAAAAGAACGGAAGAATTAAAGGAGATGATGTTACAGGAGATAAGAAGGAGACCAACAGGTAGCGAGCTGGACGTAATGGAAAAAGAAAGGAAAAGAAGAGAGGAGTTATATCAAGTACAGCTGAATGAGCGAAGGCAATCACACGAGAATCTGCTGCAAGTTCAAGAACAATTACTGAAAATCTTCGCTAAACTTAAGGTTTGTTCAGAACGTGGTATTATTTTTTCCAGATTCTGTATTCACCATGGCACTTCCAGAGAGCATCTCTTTGTTTTCAATTAATGTAATCGCAGTCGAGAGATAATAGTGGGTTCCATATGAGTTGACGACCACCTTACGTCGGAGAAGCTGTAATGTGTAGAGTTAGAGGTGTAAGGTGAGATCAATTTTGTGTGCGGAACAGTTAGGACATTCTCATTTTCAAAAATAAACAAGGAACCAATTCTTAGCCCGCCGCGCGCCTCGTTCAGCCGCCTTTTTTGCAACCATGCATATTACTTTCATGCGCCTGGTACACAGGCTACCGATAAACCGAAACGAGTAACTCTCGCGGGGCGTTTTCACATACCAGTGTATTAAGTTTTGGTGGTTTTTAGCCAAAATTTGTTGTATCACAAAAGCGTTTTGATTTCTATAATATACGCAGAGAGAAAAGAAGGTTAAAAAGATTGAAACGCGCCAACACCAAGAAGAAAATAAGGAACGTATGCAGGAGGAGCTGATACGAAGGTCCCTCCAGAGGGAGGTGTCCAAACTAGAGGCACAGGAAAAGGCTCGAAGGATCAAAGAATCGAAGAGTCATATTGGCGAGGGTGATGATGCTAAATCCAAGGCTATTGACATGTTGGTTGACGTCCAAAAACAGTTGCTGGATGTTTTTGCTGTATCCAAGGTTTGATTTCTAGTTTTTCTTTGTTTTGAATAAAAAAAATTAACTATATTATATTAAACAATTAGGCTATGTTCGCACAATTATACCGGATAGCTTTTCGTGCCCACACGAAAAGCTATCCGGTATTGCATGAACGCTTATCCGACTCTCCACTATACAGATGGGCGTGGCGCGCCTTTGCTACGCCAATCCCGCAGAAATCACCGTTCTTATGTGGGAACAGTAGCCCTATCCGGTATGATAAAAGCTATCGCGTGAACATAACCTTTATAAATCTTGTTTGTTCATAATGTGTCACATTATTGATGGGCTCCTGCCTTTATTGGAGAACACATAAATTGTGATGACTATGACTAATAGATCGGTTCAGTATTTTTTTTCTTACTTTAGTCCTTTCATTATCTGTTGCTTTATACCGCCATTTTTTTACTTCGGTATTTTACTTTTGCGAATAATTGTATTGCCTTGGTGCAAGCAAAGATATGGAATGAGCAAGCAGACCAGTTTTTTTATTATCATATTTTATTGCTATATTTTGTTTTGCTAAATGAATCCTTTCTTGACAACAGCTCCAGGACGTCAAACATCGAATGGACCAACTAAAGGTTATGAACTGTCGTCAAAATATGCTACAAGAAATCCGTAGCCGACGAGTGGACAGAGAAAACAGCAGCGGCATAACGTAGGTAGTACATGCGTGAACATAAAATAACATGCAGACCCACGGTTAAACGAGAAAGACCGTGGCGTTTTATTTGTCGTTTCCAGAGGCTGTGATTCTTTGGTCAGCAGCACTATATGGATAACCGGCACGGAGCTTCTTTGAAATGCCCGTAATCTCGTATCCAGAGTCCTTGGGCTCTATGGTCAGCGGGTGGTCGCCAGGCATAATTACCTCATATATGGTAATTATAATGTACCGATATAAAGCTTTCTATGAAGTACCTAACTTACGAAGGGACACCCGCTGACTAAGGAGCCCGAGGACTTTGCGCACGAAATTGAACTGTCCGTCACTTACATGAATAGCAGCTTTACAAGATACGCAGTAGGTATTTGAAGTTGATAAAAGAACTCACTTTTCACAAACTCATAGAGTTTTTGCTTAAACAGTCTAGTGAAAATTAACTTTTCTCACCATTTTTTAAAATTCGTATTATCTCAACAGACGTAAGTCTATTGTAGCTGTTCACAAGCCTGGAAGAAGACTGTCGTTAATTGGTGAAAAACTTCAGCATGAGGTTACTCATTCACCCTCTCGTGATGTTAGTCAAAACTGAAAGTGAAGAGTCACATTATGTAAAATACAACAGACAAAATAACTGGGTGGTTGTATCGTAACGGTTATAGCACAAAACAACACCTGATTTCACTAACTTGATGTCCTAGATTAAGAATTGCTTGAAGTTTTGTTTGTTAAAATTGATTAAAAAATTAACACACTAATTCTCTTAAACTGAGTTGATCAATATAGTCCATACCATGTTGGTACAGACGTACTAACATTTTATAGTTATACTTATGCCCTGACCAATTATGATTCCTATTATTTCCTTAACGTAACATCGCGCGTGCGTCGCGATCTTTCATCAGTAAGTCCCGTTTTTCGAATGAAACACTCCGTTAATGGCAAGCCTAAATTAAACTCACGGATTCATGGATTCAATGTCACTAAAACCTACATGTAAATTTATAACGAAGTATAGCTGTTTATACATGAAATGTACAGAAACCCCCCCGGGGGGGGGGGGGGTACTGCCATATATAGGCTATATAGGTATGTGCCGCTGTGAAGGGTATGGTTTTCAAGCAGTTTACTCTAGGATAGGGTATATAAATCAGAGCGTTTGGCTCTAGAATAGGGTATCATTTTTCAGGAAACTGATCAGTTGGTTGAAGATTTTATCTAGACTAGGTACACAGCTACTCTAGGATAGGGGGATTTGGGGAGTTTACTCTAGTATAGGGTAGCAAAATTCAGCTGAACTAGCTCTGGTAAAGGTTAAGGGTTCCAGGCTCCTAGCGGCACATCCCCACCCAGAAATTCCTTACGTGCCCCCCCCCCCCCCCCCGGGACAGAAACTAACCCAATGAGTTCAGCAATTTATTCTTCTGTAGTTTCAAAGAAACTTAAAAATAAAAACTTATGATCGAGTCATAGTTCTTTCCTTGACTTTAGTATTTAACTTGGGACGTTAATAATATCGTTATTGTAATCAGTTGTTTTAAAATGTTAGCCTCGTTCAGCTAGGTTAGGATTTTATGAGCCAGTCTACACCAGCCCGGAAATCCATCTTTCTCTCCAAAACCGCTAATCCAGCGTAAAATCCCAGGGGACACATGATATACAGCGCGAGGAACTGCCATGGCCGGCTGGGACAACTTATGTGATAACACATCAAAGTAGCAAGAGGTGTGCACATCGTTGATCAGAATAGTGCCACTGCGGGTCACTGGGGCGTAAACACCTTTCTCATAGACGGTGCTGATGTCTTGGACTGTCGCAGTCCTCATGAGGCCATTCTGTTTCACGTACACTGTGTCTCCAATTTGGACAGCCCTGGGGCGGGAATGGCTTGTGAGAGGCCGTTCTTTTCCACAAAAAGAAGATGGTCTTCGGTTATCTTCAAGTTATTGTTTTTTGTTGTGGTGATGCTAAGGAATTCTTGCAATTTCTCTTGTTCACGGTGAATAAAAGTGATGACCGGTTCTAAGCAGATGTTCCCTTTCGCAGCGACCTGAACTTTTTCGCCAATCTTCAAAGAATGCATCTCTCTTCGCAATCCGTACCTGTCGACAAATGTGGATGACCCTTGGAAACACCCGCCAGGTGGTTTAGAATTCAATAATTACTCAGGCTTACCTTTCGAGATTCAGTTCCTGAAAGCTATCGAAGAAGGCCACAGTTACTTGAGACTTTTAAACCCTCTTACCCGTTGAGCAAGGTGAAAAACGAAAACGATGCCATCCGAAATCTGATTACCGAATTTTGACAAGCGACGCATTTCTCAACCAAAAACCCAATAAACAAACCAGCCATGAATAACAGAAGACTCTTGATAGCAGCTGTATTTCATTTTGTACATCCAGAGGAAAAAGACAGTTAAAAACAACGAGTTGACACAAAACACTGTCAGCTTCAGCTGTCAAAGTAAACTACTTTCAAGATGTTGCATAAATTTTACTCAAGAACTCACCTGTCAAATTTTGACCAATCAGAGAATAAAAATTGGACGTAGTGCGTGACCAACGCGTGACCATGGTAAGAAAAGGTCTTCCCCGCCTGTATTTTTAAAAACCTGGCTGAATTTTCGCGTCCGAGGTCAGTTTGAAATCAAAATCCTAATAGCGAGGGGCCATAGTGACATAAACACAACATATTTCATGTGAATCATTGGAAAAAATAAACTTGAGCCTGCGATCATTTGAAACTGGTAATTTGTCAGCGACCTCCATGTGTCCACATTTGAGCCCGCGGTACAGTCAGACGATACTGGTCAGCGGATATCCTGTTTTGACAGCTGTCAATTGATCACAACAGTGATGTGCAATAAGTTTGCTCTTGGGCTCCCAAACTAGCTAGAAAGTGTGAGAGTAAAAATTGGTTATCCTGTGGTGCGGATGGACAGTCGCTCGCTCGCTCGCTCGGTCGGTCGGTGTACGGTCACTTGATTACCAAATTTTCTGGGACGGGTAGATTTTCTAAGTTATGGGGCTCCGCCCACGCTCGGCGCGAAGCGCCGCGCGTGGAGCTCCGCTACCAACTCGTCGACGTCTCTTGTTGCTTCAGGCAGTGGATCGTTATCATGTTATGAAAACGCTTCATCAGAGACAGCATAATGCCAAGTCTAATCATGGCAAGCAGAGTAGAGACTTGCCTCCACTGGAAGTTTGGGGCAAGGTGCGGTTTCGTCCAAATGGTGAGAGGGAAAGGCGCAAAGCTGAAGTAATGCCAAGATCATACATGCTAGATGAATATGGACGTACTTACAGGAGAAATAGACGACAGATCATCTCTATTCCAAGTGATTCTCCCATAGACTGCGAGCAGTCCCTCTTCAGTCAGTCAAGTCTAAGCTCGGCAGGACTGGAGAGAGCGAATTGGCCGAGAGGGAAACTGGAGAGAGGAGAGAGAGAGAGGCTCCTTTCCCGCCTTCTCCCCAGCTTCCCCTCGGCTTTCGCTCGCTTCGCTCGATTTCCTCGCTCGCTTTTTCCTCGCTCGCGTGACCATCCTAAGGGACTGCTCGCAGTCTAATTCTCCCATGACCCCAAGGACAAGGGCTCCTCCCATAAGTACCCAACCGCGTGACTCGCCTGCGAATACAAGATAGGCACTTGTATTTGAGAAGCCAGCACCAAGTCCAGTGAAACTAGAGAGACAGACACTCCCATTACAAACAGATCTGGGCGTCAAGTTAGGAGGCCGCAAAGACTCATTGAATCGTGTTAGGGGGGAAATGTTGTAACATTGAAACCTGTGGGATCCCCCTTAGGGGCCCCTGACTGACTTACATGTACACCCCGAAAACGGGGAACCGCACGCGTTGTGTTTTTGACTTCCTTTGGACACGAACATGTTAGAATAGTGTTTACTAGTTGTCGATTTTAACTTCATTGAATGATCTTATAACAAACAGTATTCCACTTTAACTGGCTCTAGACTGTACTGAGAACGCTATTAAGAACTCTACTGTTGAACTACTACTACCTCCTTAACTTCAACGTACTTTCAGTACAACGGCAAACACTACAAACAGTTACACGGTACAGCTATGGGCTCTCACGTTCCTGTTGTTGTGGCAGAAATTGTTATGCAAAACTTCGAAGAACAAGCCCTAGCTACTTACACGCGAACTATACCTCTTTGGTTACTCTACGTTGACGACACTTTACCATTGCATACAAAGACGAAATCAACGATTTTCACGAACACCTTAACAGACAGAACGCGGACATACAGTTTACCAAGGAGATCGAGGAAAATGACGAAATATCTTTTCTAGGCTACTTGGTCACTCGCGACAAGTTACAGAAAACCGACACATACCGACAGATAACCAGACCAGTCATCGTACAACCAAACCTCTTACAAAGCTACAACTATACGGACTTTTAGTCGGGCTAGCTACAATTCTAGGGATTGTTAATTAATACGGTAGACGAATCAGATCATTTTTGAGACTAAAAGAACGCCCCGACTAAAACAAATCTGTGATTCAGAAATTAAGTGAAGCGAGCTGCTCTCTGTCTCCTTTCGACCTTTCCTCGTGTCTTCGCACCTTCCTTGTTTATGTGAGTGTGTGCGTTTGATCGTAAAAAAAAAGCTAAAACGGTAGGAAGGGAAAAAAAAGAGAAAAAGACACACACTCAACTGCCAGGATTCAAACTCGCCCTTCTCCGCCAGCTGTTAGCTTCGCGTGCCGGAAACGTAACCACGCAGCCAAGGAAACAAAATACAAGATCCGTTTCATCTCTAAGTATTATGTCACGATCACGTAACCCATGCACCGCCACCGTCTGAAAATGAAACACTTTTCGCGCGGTTTCAAATACAAATATAGGTAAAAGGAAACTGTTAAGTTAATCGTGCAAACATCTTCTGCAGAAAAAAATAAAGTAGAAGGGAGTGTGACCTTCCAAAATATATTTTCTTCAATGGACGACTTTCGTCATATAGTATCGGTGCTGCCACGCAGCCCGACTAATAAAGACAAGAAGAATCTTTGTGGCTGTGCTGAAAAGGCTAATCGACAATGAGCCTTCGTGGCCGTGCTGAAAAGGCTAATCGACAATGAGCCGTCGTGGCCGCGATTGTCATCGTATGTTGAGCCTGCAACATTAAAACAGCGGTTGTGTTTGCAAATTGATTGGCACCAAAAAATGGCGCACTTTTCAGTTTAATTTATTTCTTTGGGTCATTCTGCGTATATTTAATTTACATTCCACATAATTATGTCATTCCGCAAGCCATGCCACATGCCATTCCTCAAATTCATTCCGCCTTTTACCCTCACCAGAACGACAAAGCGAGTCAGGTCAAATGTCGTCAAAGACCATTTTGATCGGTCTCGGTATTTTTCGGTGTGGTGGGAAAATAGAAAATCCGTCCATGGAAGACCTTCCTGGGAACTCGCTCCGTACGACTGTAATTCACAAAAAACTGAAAGTTTTGCCGCGTGGTGTAAACTTGTGTCGAAGGAATGCCGTTTCAATGATCGTGCTGGAGAGTGCGGAGTGGTTCGATTTACAACACATTTTTTTATTTTGGACAAGGCCAAAACACTCCCTATTAGAATAGGGAGTCAAACAGCATGATTTATATGATAACGGGAGAAACACGATAAAGGGCGGGAGTTGGGAGACAAAAGGACAAAAAAGCACGGGAGGCGGGAGAACGGGGTACGGGAAGCGGGAGATTGTGACCCCCCTGTCCCCTCCCCCCCCCCCCCCAACACTGACAAAGGGTTTCGTGACTAGGAGAAAAGTGTAACATTATCCTTACTTTGTCAGACTTCTCCACACTTCCACGCCTCTGAGAAGTGTAGAACTAAGTAAAGAATGACAAAGGGTTTGTAACTGGGGGAAAAGTGTGACATTATCCTGACTTTGTCAGACCATTCCACACTTCCACAACTCTGAGAAGTGTAGAACTAAGTAAAGAATGACAAAGGGTTTGTAACTGGGGGAAAAGTATGACAAAATCCCTACTTTGTCAGACCATTCCACACTTCTACACCTCTGAGACGTGTAGAACTAAGGATGAAAAAGGAAAGTAGGGATCTTGTGGCCAGCGCTGGACATTTGTGAGTATTTTCGTTATGTAATTTACTTAAAGGGGTCCCAAAAACATCAAAGTGTTCTGGAACATCTCCTTTGATTGCATTCTGAACAGGGAGACATCGATGTCCAAAGCGCGGCCCTCCATGAAGCAGAAGCCATTTCAACGATGCCAGTGCCTCGGCTGACGACAGTTTGCCATCTGCAATCTCTTGGGGGACCGATTTTGAATAGCCTGTAGTTGTTACTTAACGATTACAGTGCGACCACAAGAACCGAGGCCACCCAGACAAAATTTTGAGATAAATTTTGAAATAAGCCAGCAAGCACAAGTCGAGATCTAAACTTTACAATGAAATTGCACATGATTGTACTCAGAGCCAGTTCAAAATCCGATGCAAACCATTTTTCTAAAGGATATATATAAGGAATCGTGACGTTTGTATAAATCAAGCTGAAAAATGTTTTGACAAAATGGATGGAATCAAAGCCAGCAGTAAAGAAAACTCACTCAGCCCCGTTTGCCGTGAAAATGAGCGGCTGTTGCCTTTAGTTCGGATTGCTCAAAGTTTCGTTACTGATGGCTTTAATTCCGGCCAAACTAGACGTTGTCAAAACTTTTTTCAGCTTGACGTCACGATTCCTTATTTATATCTTTTAGAAAGATGGTTCGCAAATCGCAACGTATTTTTAACTGGCTGTGTGTACAATAGTCCATTTTATAGTTGTGGACTTAGTACCCTAACCCTCGAGCGAATGTGAGGCTGACGGTGACCTTTTTTGATACAAACCTCCTTTGCTTTGTTATGGAAATACTGGTTAGCATAAGAATAACTTGATTTACATGATAAAGCAGGAAGGTTTGTATCAAAACAAGGTCAATTCCAGCCTCGCTTCCATCCATAACTGCAAAATGGCCTATTATGTGCAATTTCATTGTTTAGATCTCGACTTGTGATTGGCTTATTTCAAAATTTGTTTTGTGGGTGGCCTTGGTTCGTGTGGTCGCACTGTAAGTGTGGACAGAAACGAAGGCCCTTTTTTTTTCGGACCACCCTTGTTTTAAATCTACATCAAACTATTAATTAATCTATTAATAAATGTCAAGTTATTATTCTTTATTTTATTTGCTGATGATACAAATCTATTTTTAAGTCACCAAGATTTAAAGACGCTCAACAAAATCATGAATCAAGAAGTAGACCAGGTTACATTGTTGCTAGCAGCAAACAAATCATCATTAAATGTTGGAAAGACTAGTTTTATGATCTTCAAAAGCAAAAATAAAAAAATTTAACATGACGTAACCGTAAATATTGCACAGCAAAATATAAAAAAAGTGGATCATGCAAAATTCTTGGGGGTATTAAAATGTTTAAAACATAGATATTGTGTTGGAAATTTCACATCAATTATGTATCAATGAAAAAATCAAAAATAGCAGGTATAATAGCAAAAGCAAGACATACAATATTTAGAACTAAAAAATTTAAAGGAACTATACAATACCATGGTTTATGCATACCTGACCTATTGTAATATTAACTGGGCATGCACATGTCCTTATAGACCAAGATCTATTTAGTACATATCACTAAAGAACACAGTAAAACATTTTAAAGTTTTGTTTAAGTCAGTAAAAATAATGAATATCTATGAAATAAATCTATACCTACATGCAATCTTCATGTACTTGCATTATTACGGCAAACGTCCTGAAACACTTAATGACTACTGCGTAATAAACGATAGTATACACTCCTAAAATACAAGATCAACTTAAAAAATACACATTGATTTAAAAGAACAAATTACGGTAAATTTTCTCTTCAGTATAGGGGAGTCATAACATGGAATAGTTTGCCAAATGATTTAAAGGAATTAAAATCAAGCAACACATTCAAGAAAGCATTACAGCCAGGTACTATTCAGCTAACTATTTCTCCTTGATACCTTGATTTATATGTAAAGTGAAACTCATTACGACACCTTCTATCAACTATGTAAAGAAATCATTGAGGAATCTTAAAAAAAGCTCATCAGAGCTTGTTATGTTTCTCTTTGCCTTAGCTATATATCACTGTAATAACAAAATGATGTAGCTGGCAATAAACAATTCTCGTGAGAATAACGGGACAAAATAGCTGAGAATGCGTGGTTATTACAAAATGGAGCAGCGCTTCTTAGGGCGTCGGCCTTTAACTTTCTTTGTTGCCGCTCCACCAGATTCAGTTTGAGTCTCTTCTTTTGCATGTTCTTGTCTCTCTTCAATTTCTATGGCTTTCTTCTCTCTATTTTTGGCATCAATTTTGTCTTCGACATCTCTGAGCAAGTTTTCGTACTCACTTTTGTCTTCCTCACTGAGGTCCTTTTCCTCTCGCAGTATTTTTCTTAGTCGTTCCCTCTCTTGTTTCAGCTGTTCAAACTCCAAGGTAAATCCACTGGAATCCAGAGTTTTCTTGATGCGCTCTTCAAGAACTTCCTTTGAAGCATCGGTGAGACTGTTGATGAAAGGACTTTTTGCCAGATTCATTTTGTCGATTGTCTGGAGGAAAAAAGGAGAAAATAAGCTATTTAGCTTGTCAGTTAAGATCTATCCAAAATTGCCAATGAACTCCGAAAACAAAGGTACGACTGTAATGGATATAAATTACGAGTTCCAGTACACCTTTTCCATTAATCTCCCTCCATTATTTCCTAATTAGTTTGATTAAAGTAGGGGAGGACAGAGTCCTTCATAACTAGTTAATTTAACGAAAAGACGGGGAGCCTGTTAAATGAACAAGGGAGAAAAAGATTGTACACTGCAACAATATGTTAAATTTACACTTCTATTAAATTTACGCCTTCACTCTCTAAATCTAAAAGGTAGTACGAATTCGATAACAGAAAATACAAATTAAAATATTAAAAAATATATCATTAATTCCGAGCGTAGCGAGGCTTATAACTTCGTCGCGCGCAAAGCACGTGCACCTCGCGTAACTCCCACGAGGATCGCAAGACAAGCGTGATCGTCTCTTTGATATAAATCTATCGAGTTTGGTCACAGGTGACCCAAGCGTAATATGAGAGTTTGTATGGGAAAACTAGAGTTTGAAACTTAGATGAAATAAATGAAGTAAAAGCGATAAAAGTTATTAATAAAGTGTAAATATTGTTACCTGGTGTCTTTGTCTTTGTTTTTACGAAGTTTCAACGCGATTTGAGTACTTCTACATCATCTGGCCTGACAGTGTAATAATAAGAGACAAGGTAGGACAGAATCGCTCGATAGACCTTCAAAGCTGCTCAGAATCGGCTCCAAATTTCACGCGAAAACACAAACTCACTTACATTTTACACCGCTGAATCCACAAAATGGTACCTTAAGATCACCTTTCTGCAATCCGTTCCGGTAAACCTTGCGTTTGGATCGCATAACTCGATCGAAAAGATCAACTACAGTTCAAAAATCGGCGCCATTTATCCGTGACTAGTAAAAGTGTAACATTTCAACCGTTTTGTCGCCCGGCAGTGACTGGGCGCTAGCGTCAACTAATAACTCACCGGGAGAGGGTGACATTACTTCGTTAAGACAAATTTCTGCGCACCCACCTCCGAGCAAGGTGGGCTTCTTTGTTTTCACTCGGCCAATGAACGAAGAAACAAAACAAAACAAAGAAGAGCCGCCCTTGCTGGAAGGTGGGTGCGTAGAGATTTGTCTTAACGAAGTAATGTCACCCTCTCCCGGTGAGTTATTGATTTGACACTAGCGCCCAGACACCGCCGAGCGACAAAACGGTTGAAATGTTACACTTTTACTAGTCACGGATAAATGGCGCCGATTTTTGAACTGTAGTTGATCTTTTCGATCGAGTTATGCGATCCAAACGCAAGGTTTACCGGGACGGATTGCAGAAAGGTGATCTTAAGGTACCACTTTGTGGATTCGGCGGCGTAAAATGTAAGTGTGTTTGTGTTTTCGCGTAAAATTTGGAGCCGATTCTGAGCAGCTTTGAAGGTCTATCGAGCGATTCTGTCCTACCTTGTCTCTTATTATTACACTGTCATGTCAGATGATGTAGAAGTACTCAAATCGCGTTGAAACTTCGTAAAAACAAAGACAACGACTCCAGGTAACAATATTTACACTTTATTGATAACTTTTATCGCTTTCACTTCATTTATTTCATCTAAGTTTCAAACTCTATTTTTCCCGTACAAACTCTCAAATTACGCTTGGGCCACCTGTGGTTTGGTTGGTGTTCGCCTTAACATCATCGCATTGTTGGTTTCCAGGCAACCGATAGGCTTGCTTTGCGAAGAGCGTCGTCTTGCTTTGGTCATATTTCTATCGGGTTGGTTTTATAATGGCCCGTGTTTGGAGTCGATAAGTACTTTTTGCGATGAATTTCGAAGGCAAAAGTACTTTTAAGAGAAAATGGAAGCGACTTGGATCATTAGCCTTAAGATATGAACGAAAATCGAGGTAATAAAACACATGTTTTGTTCGCATACGAGTTTGTACCATATCGGCTTTGTTGAGCATCTGTTCTTTAAATGCGATGAAATGCGTTTAAGTTCGGTTTTTTTTATCGTAAAAACACCAGTCATTCTCCTGAAAAATAGCTTTGAACCAAACTTAGTGAGTTAAGTTCATGAAAAGTTCGACGTCTGGCCTAGGGAACATACCATGGAAGAGATGATCTTTTTTAAAAGCCTTTATAACTTTTTTAAAGCCTTTAGAACTTCCGCCAGCACGCCCTGTTCCCTACGCACTTCGCCGTGACGTGATCAACGGTCGCTCAAAGCCAAAAAAGCTTAATACGTCACAGCGACAACTTGCCTCCGTCCGGGAGCGGGCACAGTGTTCATTTGCCAGTGACAAATCGCGCCAAAACATGACCCGAGCGCCCGGCTATTTACACAACCGAGCAGTCTTCTTCGTTTTCTTCTTGGTCTGACCTCGATGCTTTTTAAAAACTTTCACTTTCACATACTTTCAATTTCAATTTAAACCTCTCAGAGTCTTTAAAACAACGATGCACTGTGCCCGCTCCCGGACGGTGGCAAATTATCGCTGTGACGTAAGCTTTGAGCGACCGTTGATCACGTCATGTCCAAGTGCCCGGTAGTACGCATCGAGAGAAAGAAAACTCTAAGGGAAAAAGTTTAAAATCCAGCGCTTCGCGAGGGGTTTTGGTGAAATCTGAGACTCCAGAAGCATAGAGGGGAAAGACAAATTATCGACAGATCCTTTGACGGCAATTTTGGCGAGTTTGGACCGTTTTTATGAGATTTATGGAGCTTCGAACTTGAACGGTCGGCTTCAGAGTCTCCAGCCTTCCCATTTTTCTTATTGTTAGTAAAACTAAAAATCTTAAACCTCGATAAAACGGCTTGCAAATGGCTTTAGAAGTGAAGAGACAGTAAAAAAAAAACAAAAAAACAAAACAAAACAAAAACACAAGGTGAGTCATTTTTGTTTCTTTTTTTGGTCAAAAAATGGAATTTAGGACGTATTTTGTTTATTTTCATACATTCTCTTATTAGTCAGGTCTCTTAAGGTCAGGATCGTTACAGAGCTGACAAAAGCACCAAACTTTGCACAGCGATAGCTTATTGTAGTACCATGAATATTAGAGGGGGTGCCCAATGCAAATATGCCACTGAAGCGTGCTAAACAGGATTTAATTATTGTAAATTTAACCTGCTGGGGTCCCTGTGGTGTTTTGATTGAAAATTGTTATTCAATACCTTAAATCACTCTGAATGCTATTCTTATGTTGCAAACAACAATTTCACTCGAACATCTGGCATTCCCATCCATTATTAGCTTATTGATTGTATAATTAGGTTGATTATTACTGTGCCCCAGGAGCCCCTTAAAGCAAGTCCACAGTCCGCCCACGTTTTCATAAGTCATTTCTAAGATGGCCTCGTCTTTGCTTCATAACTTGCAAGTACTCAGCTTCTGGGGTTCTCGTCTCCTTTTCTAATGTACTTCAATTACAGGAGGCCTTATTGAGTGGCTTAAGTCTTATTTATCAAGTATTGTCATTACATGTCACTTTAAGCTAAAGAAAGCGTGTGGCATAGCGATTCACACACAAAATTTCAGAAAAAAGAAATTGTCAAAGAGTCTGTTGTATCACATATTATCAGGGATTTATGACAGCTATTCATGAAGAGCAAATAACGAAATAACAGAACCCAAAATAGTTCTTTCCTAGGGAGGTAATTAATTTTTCAGCTTAACATAGGCCTGGATGCCTTTCAGTCTATCTTTATCCAGATATCTGCTGGACGTAAGTGCATGTTTTGACAGAGAAGCAAGCACCGTGGCACAAGTCATATCATTTACAATTCCCGCAGTTTGTCTAAGCTTTACAAAGCAAAAACAAACAAAAAAGAATCTGGTCTCATAAACGAAAAAAAGAAACAAGTTAGCCCAAGCTTCAAAAAAGAGCACAGTTTATCATGAAGCCTCTACATTTGGCACTGAAACACTCATGTCCAGAAAATTAATAATAACAGCTTATCAAGTCGTAAAAGTGAGACTCAAGTGGTACAAGATTGACTCAAATGATAAATGGTGAATGGTTTAACTGCTGAAACTGTAGAAAGGGGGCCGAGCTAACTTTTAGGGCCTGTTTAAATGGAGAAGGGGGGACCCCGGGTAGGCATGGTAACCCACTTAGGTGGGGTAACCCGCCTGTCCATATAATCTCTCATTTTAATTTGATCACGTTTACATGATAGGTGGGGTCACCCTTCAAGGTGGGTAGCCCGGTCTGCCACCCCAGGTAACCCTCTCAGCTGAGGTCAAATTTTGCCATGTCAATGTTTCAAGGTGAGGTAACCCAGGCTAGTCGGGGTCGGATTCGTGATACATCAAATTCGCGCAAAATTCACTTTGGCGCCGGTTGGCTTCACATAATTATTAAAGGTAACAATAGAAAGCCACAACACTGAAGGTTGCAGCAAGAGCAGCAAGTGAGCGTAGACGTGGTTTGCCAGTATTTCTCTTGTTTACGTGCTTAGGGACCATTCAATAATCTTGAGAAACTGCACCCCAGGATGGCGGGGTTGTAAGATTGCATGTAAAGGGGGGTTATTTTTTTACCCCACCTAAGCAGGTTACCTCACCTACCTGGGGTCCCCCACCTTTATGTTAACAGGCCCTAAGTCTCAGGAACCGTGAAACTGGTAATAAACGGTATATCTAACCCGGGACTAGCTGTGATACTACTTCCATCTTCAAGAACGTCAGCATAGCAGCCAAAGGAGCCATTAAATCGGTGTAACACGAATATTAATTTGCGGTTGTTTCATACGTCTCGTTTTGTGACTTTTTTTGTGTTCGTTTTTGTCAGCATCTGTACATATCAATCACGTTCAAAACACCCCTAGTAACAAAATATTTCGTAAAGCTCTTTAGAATGATATTCAGCAATAAAATCAAGGTGTGACCAGGAGCCGATTTCTAGGCTCCTGGTGTGGCAACATAGGCATCATTGAATGCAAAGTTTTGCAGTATGTAATCTGTCAGAAATCTGTTTGAGTGGTCAAAGTTGGGACTGATGGGCTTCTTTATCATGACCACTCCATTATTATAAGGGACCAGGCCATAATTATTGTTGACCCTTGCTTTTTTTGATATTTTCTGTAATTTTCCACAGCATTATTTTGTGAAAAGCTGGTAACTGAATTGCTCTTTAGGAATTTATGATCGTAAGATTTCGTAACCACGGGGTATTCGCCTAATTGCATCAAACACATTACATTCATTTTCATAAATGATGCATCATTGGTTGGCTAAAAGAGGCCTTGTTCCTGTAAATTTCAGCTCTTCTGAAGTTAGTTTGTTTGTACATTGTAACGCACGCGACGACCTTCCTTTGTTTTGAAAGATCGTATAGACCTACCACTAACACTCTGGTCCAAGGGCTCTGAAGTGAATGAGCCGCCTACAGGTGTCTAGGCATGCAGGGACCTCATACACTTCTTTTTAAATGCAAATGTGTAAAAAACAAAGAGTGTTAAAAATTCCTGGAGAGGCATGTTTTACAACCTCGTCCCCAGGGCTTAATAAAAAGGTAGAAAAAACTTGAGGTCGACGGTGCGCTCCTTTTAACCCCCTCTCTCCATTAATTTTCCGTTTTAAGAGTATTTAGAGCTAGTCAAAGCTACATAGAAAGGAGAGAAGTTGAAATAAGGATGTGTTGACACCGGGGATTGAACTCGAGACCTCGCACACCGAAGGCAGCGCACTAACCAACTGTGCCACCCTTGCTCCTCCTTTTCCCCCTGAGGACGAGTTTGACATGTTTTAATCATTATCTCAAGGACAGGGTTACCAACGAAGCAAATTATAATCTAATCTTAGCTGCACAATTACAAAGTGGGCGCGTTGTCAGTTACGGTTTATGAGGTCGTTCATGTGGCATGTCAAACTTTCACGATTCTATCGTTTAGGATGTGATACATTTGAGTTTTATGTTATTGTGTGACATCTTTGAAAGCTGGCTTTGTGATCTGTTTAAATTGATATGTAATCATATTATCACTGGCAAGTCTTAGCAGTGACCAGTGTTCGACTCTAATTTTCCTGTTAACTTGCCCTCTGGGCAACTATGTCTCTAGTTTTACTTGCCGAGTGTATTTTTTGGTTGCCCAAAAAAAATCACCAGCTCGCTTTGCTCGCAGTTTCATTGAATTTTCAATACTTGTGCCTTCTTACTTTAATGCCTAGCATAAATCCCAAGCGAGGGGTCATATGGTACCATTGCCTGCTAACCGTGAAAAATTTCAACTTTATTTCATTGTAATCAACACAGTCATGCTTGAATGACGTTTGCAATACATATGATAGGCTTTTTTGGGGGGGCTTCTTAAAGACGTTGATTGATAGACTCTATCAATCATCGAGCCAAGGAAAGTCGCGCTCCCATGACGTTTGGTATTTTCGATCTCGTTTGCTTTTCCTAGCGAAGACTTCTGGTTGAGATTCAGCTTTTCTCTTGTCTCCTGGTTCCTTAAGCTTTGTAGAATTTAACTGTTGTGTTGCCTGGATGTCCTCACTTTTAGTGACTGTGTCCACTGCCTTTCGCGTAAAACCAAAACGAAATAAACTCATGGTTGCTCATCAGGCCGCCATCTTTGTTTGTTTGGTAGTTCGTGGCAAGTACGTGAGAGGACTGGGTACAAACTTACCCATGAATACTTGCTCGTGAAGAAAAACATGGCGGAAAACGAAATACTCAATGTATCGGCGTAAGGACCCGTCACTGTACTTGTTTTTCATTCTCCTTCTATGTTCACCTGACTAAAATTCCAAAAAAGGGATCAGGTGATTTTGCTGCAGCTGTTGGATTTTATTCTTGTCCCAGCGGCTCAAGTGTTATCCTTAACCACTTGCCCAAACGGGCAACCTGTGCAGCTTACACACTTGCCCAACGCATAATTCTACTTGCCTCGGGCAAGTGGGCAAGCGTTAGTGTCGAACACTGAGTGACACTGATAGCCGCACAGGCCGCACAGTGAACATGGCCACATTTACCGTGTGGAGACTGGGCACTAGTCAGTATTATGTACATGTAAAACTATTTTGAATAGTGTAACAAGAACTAAACATTACCAAATTAAAAACTTAAAAATTTGAAACAAACGTTTTTTTAGCCAAATAAAAAAAAAAGAGTACTCACCACAGGCACCCAATCTGCTATTATAGGTGAAAGTTAACCCCCCCTTTTATCTGTAATTAGGACCACTTGTAACGGGCACCCCCTCCAGTATTAATCGGTAGGTGCTAAGGAAGTTCTGTGCCAAATTTGACACTTTTGTCACGTCTGTAACGATCCGGCCTATATTTTGCACTAAGAGACCTGACTATATAAAGTCCCAACGAACTCCCACCGAGTTTGGGACGCCTGTGGAGAATGTCAACAACAAATCTCGGTCGGCGGTGCGGTCCGGAAGAAAATCTTGTCGCGTCAATATGACAGTTCTATTGTATTTTTAAGGAAAAACAGACGACAATAGCGCGTGCGCATAATCAGGACACTGTCCCTTTTTAATTCTCAATGATGATGACCGGACGCTACGCTCTATCCATTAAGCTAATCAAGCCAAATGGAGAGCAGGTCATTGTGAGTTCGTTATATACCCGAAGGTGGAAATGACATAAATGGAAATATAGGAAATGACTAATGTTTTGAACTGCGGATAAAGAAATGAAAGTCGAAAGAATCCTTGCACAGTTGAATAAACAACCTAAGCGGTTGAAAAAGAACATGACAAAAATTAACGAACTTACAATGACCTGCTCTCCAGTTGGCTTGATTTGCTTTGATAGAGCACAGGTGGCCCAAGCTCGAAATATGACCATCGGCACTGTTGCGTATCGTTCTAATTATAAGGATTTGTATGGGAGAAAAAAAAAACATTTGTTTCTGTAGCCTGTGAAAGTAAAAGGATTTAAATAAAAAATCGGCTAACTTCGCGCGCGCGTGGGAGCCTCACTATAAAGAATTTTAATAGCAACAGTAAACAAATACCGTAGAACCTCGATAACACGAACTCGGATAACTGGAATTCCCCGCTAACTCAAACCAAATTTCCTTTCCCATGATCGAAATTTCACTGAAATTTACCCCGATAACTCGACTTCCTCGCTAACTCGAACTTTTTTTCTTTTCCCTTCAGAGTTCGAGTTACAGGGTTCTATTGTAGTGGCTTAATCCATTCATCACTCCAATGATTTTGGAAATTTTAGCGACTAACAGATTTATATGTTTGAGCCATGTAAAGTTGTCAGACATGTAACTAAACACTCCCAAAAACTTACAGTCGTTTGCGTTTTTAACAATATTCCTATCGATTTTACATAATTATTATCCCGACGTAGTCAATCGAACGTTCGGTAATCGAGTATAGCAGGCAAGATGTCGGACAGGGCAGAGGTGAAACTTACTATTCTATTCTATTACATTGCTTGCGTTTTGCAGCAGCTTCTGCAAACACCACTTGCAGTTTTAATAGAAATCTACTTCGAGGTAATGAGGACACTTTTAGCGCTAGTAGGAACTATTTTGTACACACTGTATACTGTTGCGTTCGTCCAGATTCAGTTGCAGTGGTCGTTTTCTAGTTATCTAAGCGAAGCTTTAGCGACCACGGTATAAATCTTTTAAAAATATCCCCGTTCGGTGTTATCACGAGCGATATAAAGACAGTTTACATGTTGTACTGAGCCGTTCATGTTATATTTATATTGTGAATGAATCAATTTCGAATCAGCTAAACAATAAAGATTTTAGTTCATTGAAATGTGTTAATATCTCTCACACTTGCTCCTCTAGTTAAAACTCAGTTAAAGAGTGAATTCCTTCCAATTCTACTAAGAGTTAATGCTTATCAATTTTGTATACCATTTTGTTTTTCTACCGAACAAAATCGAACCAATCGCGTCGATTGAGTTCGATTGGGTTCGGTAATCGAACTTAATCGAACTCACAAAAAAGCTCTAGTTCGATTATGTTCGATTGCCGAACCAATCGAACTCCAATCGAACGATTGGGTTCGATTGGGTTCGGTTGGTTTTTGGTTCGGTTTCGTTCAATTGACTACGCCGGGTATTGTTCAACGCTTACCTTGATAAGATTTGTCAGTTGCTTCTTATATCCCTCTGGATCTTTTTCCTCCCTTAGCATGTTGTTAAACAGCACCACTCGCTCGTTGATGTCGTCGACAAATTGGCGCATCCATTCTGGCGCATTTCTTACCCACTGCATACAGCATTCCTCCATTGTTATGTTTTGTTCTTCTACTACATTCTTCGTCTGGTCACCATACGTAAGAACGAGAATCGTGTACTTCAAAGATTCATTGCCCAGAAAGGTGGTTAGAAGTCTTAACGCTTGTTCATCTTCGCCTGTCAATCGAGAGCCATATCTTGCTACAAACAAGAAAGCATCAAATCCTCTCGGAGCAAGTGCAAAGATTTTGCTCACTTCTGTCAAAATCTTTTCTTGATCGAGTCGCGCTTGACTTGCGAGAGTGACAGCTGTCAACCTCTTAACTGCGTCCGTATACAGAACGCCTGGGGTGTCTATCACGAAAATAGAACGCTCAAGGGATCTTTGTCCATGTTCACATTCTCGTGTGACAGCTAAACAGTCTGAGTTAGACGTAAAGCATCTCTCCCCAATGATTGTGTTTCCTGTTGCGCTTTTTCCGTTGCCGGTCTTCCCAAGGAGAACAACAGTGAGGTCTTTGCCACTTGGAAGCTAGAGAAACACATGCAGTGTATTAGTGATAATGACAACAAGTGAGAGATGATGGCTATTTAATAGGGCAAGTAAGAGATTGTGCCATTTGCGTGTCTCGCGCGTTTTGCTCGACGGACCAAGTAAAAAGAGAAACTGCTCGTAGTCTAAGTCGGAGCAAATTCGATGATGATCGAAAGTAAATGCCATTTTGCGGCGATTTGGCATGAAATCATTATCCGTTTCTGTCCAATGTACGCATAGTATTTCTTATTTTTATAACACGCAGAGAAAAATGCCATTTTTTTAGGGCGTCGATAAAACCCGGAACACGGAACATTCCGGAACATTCCGGAACATGCCGGAACATGACGGAACATCCCGGAACATGAAAAAATAAAAATAATTTTCATGAAAAAAAAAATAAAATAAAATAATAATAATAACATAGTTTTGTAAAAATTAATAATAACAAAATAACATGAAAAAACAGAAAAAACAAAAAATTAAGAAATCTGATTAAGAAAAAGAAACTGGTATCTGTTCATCTAGGAGTATGAGAAAACAATATTTTGTCGCAATTAATTTGTTGGGTGAGTGAGAGTCCATGCAAATGGTAGTAATGAGTGAAGGCTTGCTTCTAAATTCAAAATATATTGAAATGGGTCACGAGGAGGGAGGTTTTCAAGCTTTCCTCACAGAGCCATCTCTTGTAATTGTTTGCCATGAGTTAATCATTTGGCGGTTATCCATTTAAGGCTCTGTGATGGTCTGAAATGTCGGTGCATTATTTCATGTCAAGCTAAGTCGGTATGTAGCTCGTGTCAAGCCAACATATAGTGTCCTTATATAACCGACATTTGATTACTTGAGGTGCTTTGCTTTCTTGAGGTTGACATGAATTACTTACAGACAGGAGCCGATTGACTAAGTTGAGGATGGTGACCGCCGCTGTTAAAGTGATTTAACTTGAGCATTCCCTGTGACGTTGCATTTTTTCCACTCTGTGTGCTGAAACGCTGTTCCCCCTATATTTCGAGCCCAAGCCTAATTTATAGAAGACACTTGAAGGTTTGCTTATGCGACTTGTTATTTTTGTAAACTCTATTTTTCATCTAAATTCACTGAATATTACAGTATCAGTTTGTTACTTGTCCGGGTCAAAGGTGAATAGAAAGGAAAAGAGGCGTCCGTCTTTGTTTGTTTGTTTTGTGTCCCAAATGCTCCGAGACTGATATATTTAGCAAAGTGGTTCCGTCGTGTCAGTGTCATGTCTGGAGTCTGAAACGGGCCTAGCTAGGAAGTCTGTGGGGATCTCCATGATCACGGGAATCACAACAGCCCCTCCCATAAAAGTTGTAGTTCCATTATTGGGTCATTATTTTATTCTGCGGAACTCAAGATTGTTTTTTTTTGTAATTATGTGGGATGAATAGTCAACATAAGGATTTTAATTCAAGAAAGTCTAGTCGCTGAGCCAGCTACGCATTACTGTTTCCAAAATGAAAGCTTGTTCACTAAAATCCAGTAACGTCACAAAATTCAACAACAACAACAACAACAACAACAATACCTTTATTCGCCTTGTACTTAATTACATACATTAAAGAGAGAAAAAAAAATGTATATATTTATTTGTACTTAATAAGGCCTGGAGCTGAAATAATCCTAAGATTTTCTAGCCAGTTCTCCAGAATTTAAAATTTTAGAGAATTGAGATAGAATTTATTTCCAAAGAAGCAGTTTTAAAATACAATGTATTAAGAAAGAAAGAGTATATGCTTAAGTTATGTAAACTATGTTGTTCTGACAACAAATAAGGTTTCAAATGTTTTTGGAATTGGTACGTGTTTAGTTCTTTAAGAGTTAAGGGAATTTTGTCCCAGACGGTACATGCAGCATATCCGATTGTTTGTCTCCCCGTATTAGTTCGCACTTTTTTACGTAAAGATTCTGTTTCGATGCATATCTGGTATTGTATTTGTGGACATTACTGGCATATTGAAAATAGTCTGAGAACAGCTTTGGCAGGAGGCCTTTATGCCAGAGGTACGTGAATTTTAGAATCTGAAGTCGATAAACATTATGTACCGTAAGAACGTCTAATAAATTTAGCAGGGGAAGTGCACTTTCTGTGTGTTCACCATAAGTGGTGGCAAAGAAAATAAGCCTAGCAGAATGATTTTGCTTAGCTTGTATCTTATCAATATGTGTTTTGTATCCATGCAAAGCATTCTAAGTTTAAGCAACAACTTCGCTCTCACCATGTTTTGTCGTCAGAGGATTTCCAAATCACTTTGACAGCGGCGATCGCCATCTTCAACTTGGCGGAAGAAAATAGGGGGCTGTGATCTAGCTTGAATTTCAGCCATCTCCTCGAGCCGCATACCCTGGGTGCCTGAAGCTTTCCATGCGCGGTTTCCGGTTTCTGTCAAGTCTTAAAAAGTGACCCGCGCGAAAGCCTCTGGACCAGAGCGCCATCCCTTTGATAGCGCCGAGCCAATTACAACCCCGCTTATACTAAAACACCCAGAATCTGGATGTTTTGCTGATTGGTTCCTTGGAGATATCGAATGTTTCAAATCCTCTGATTGGATTACAATCACAATAGGCGCGTGATCGGGACGCGGTAGTTTGAAGGTGATAAAGATCAAATCCAAACATTCCAAGCACACATCACGTACGTTTAGAATTGGAAATATCAGATGCCCTGTATGTACGGAAGATTTAGTTAAGGCAAATAGGCGAAGTCACTGGAATATTCGATTGTGTGGAGGAAATAAGTGCGGAACTAAGAGAGAGCATTGTAAATTATGTTCAAAGGAGAGACATATTGGCGGTCTTGCCTACCGGCTAGATGGAAAATCACTGCTGTTCCAGTTACTACCATGCATATGGAGACGGTGGGCAACAAACGACATTTACCTCGTGCCAAAATGCTGCTTGTTCCAATTTTTTCTCCAGCGGGTAGACGGGTAGATTATGACCGAGCAAATGTGCATCATTTTTACTGCTTGTTTCATACTGAGAGGTCGTGACACGTATTGATTTTCTGCGGTTTATTTCTGGTCGTCATTATTCGCCCTCTGATGCGAGTCGAGAACATTCTCTTTGTCTTCTTTTGAAACATAAACTTCTTCCTTGCGGCTAAGTAAACTTTTAGGCTGTTTAATTTTCTCCAATTACCTCCTGGATCTGAATAACTAAAAGCGATTTAGTGCCCGGTGAAGGTTTCCTGCAATGTTTTGTCACGCTGGGCCCAGCTCGTTAGTAGTTTTTACAGGATGTTAAATTCTCCTTTAGTGATTTTCAGATCCAAATTTCGATGAATGGATTGCAGCTCAAACTGAAGCTACATACATTAGCAATGATTTTTAAACTGCACCTTGTTTTTCTAAAGATAATGTGACTCTTTGGGCTAGACAGCGTCGTTCCTCCCTTGATAATTACTTTTGAATTAGCTAATTAAACAGTCTCGCGACCGCCGCTTTGATTGACAGACTAGAGACAAGGTCGAAAGGTCTATCTAGCACGGTAAATCAAGGCGCTCTGCGCCAGAGGTTTTTTATCGCGGCTTCGCCGCTCGTGTCTTCAGCCTTCGGCCGACGAAACGAAGCTCCCCTTCGCACGCGAGAAAAAACCTCTGGTACCCAGGGTACGAGCCGCAAACTTCACTTGCGACTCGGGAGACGGCTAAAAATTCAGGCTAATTGATAACAGTTAGAAACTACCGCTGCGCTACCACTGCCACTGCAACTATTCAAGGCAAATGTGAATCTTATCCACTAAAGTCCAAAGCGACGAGCCCCTAAGCTCTTCTTACGGTCGCAAAGCCGTAAATGGATAACCGTCAAACCGCATGGCAAACAATACAAGAGGTGGCTGTGTGAGGAAAGCTTGAAAATCCTCCTCCTCGCGACCCATTTTAATATATTTTGAATTTAGAAGCAAGCCTTCACTAATTACTGTCATTTGCATGGACCCTCACTCGCCCAACAAATTATTTGCGACAAAATATTGTTTTCTCATACTCGTAGATGATACGAGTTTCTTCGTTTTTATTTATTTCTTTTTCTTTTTCTTTTTTTTTTTTTTTGTTATTTGCGTTATTATTAATTTTTACAAAAATCGTTTTGTTATTATTTTTATTAATTTTTTTTTTCCATGAAATTTTTTATTTTATTTTTTCATGTTCCGGGATGTTCCGGGATTTTCCGGAATGTTCTGGCATGTTCCGGCATGTTCCGGAATGTTCCGTGTTCCGGGTTTTATCGACGCCCATTTTTTATGACATTGCAGACAATTCGTGCTAAAAGTGTAATCACAGCTTTTCCTGCGTCAAATCACGCATTAAAACAATCCATTAAGCCGTTCGAGTATAACCTTTTATTTACTCACTGAATTAGGTTCGGTGCCTCAGTAATAGACATACAGCTATTTGCCCTTGCTTGCTGAGATCTACTTTTCCCACATAGTCAGAAGCAGTGGAAAGCTAGTGGTCCGAAGGAAAACTTGAAAATTAGCCGCATATTGGAATTTAAAGCATAAATTTGGCTTATTCCAAACACTAACGTCCAATTAAATTTGAAAATCACTTTACTCGTTTCTCTCCCTACCCAGCTACGACAGCAATGCCAAGAAAAAAACGTACCATACGGGGGGTGACAGCTCTAACAAGGGCTGTTTCGGGAGAAAAACAAATTTATTCCGGGAATCTGGAGATCTTGCCGGGAATCGGGAAACCTGGGAAATTTTTCGGGAAATATGAGATATTTTCGGGACATTGAGCAAAGATTTGATATTACATGTTATCAAACAATATATATACAGTAATATGCACCCAGTGTATGCGCTGTATTCTACGTATTTTGACTCCTGAAAACGGCTGAACTCCCCATGATATGAAAAGACCAATCAGCAACGTTTCCAACTAAAATAGCATGAAGTTCGAGTGCGATTGACCACGTGCAATCCCCAGCGGATTGACACAAGAACCGTACCGGTGCAAAGCACATACTATCAGTTCACACTAGGTCGCTGCACGTTTACGAGTTTTAAGAGCACATTCCAGTGATTGCATACTGGAAAACTTGAAAGAAGTACGTAAGAAGTATGTAAGAAAAAAACGAAACGCATTCATGAACCTTGTTAAACACAAATGAGGCCATAAAAAGTAGTATGTCTGTGAATTTCCGGGAGCACATAAAGTTATTCATAGGACTGCCCAAACAGCCTTTGTTAGAGTTGTCACCCCCCATGTACCATGATTTATATTTTTGAAAGTTTTTCTTCATGCCATATTGTTTTAAAATGCACGTGAATAGAACGGCATTAAAAGAAATAAACAGTTCTATGGGGTAACATCGCGGGATCTGAGATGGGAAAACAAAACATAGAAGCTAAAAAAGTCTTGTGCTCGCGCTTTTCTCCGCGCTGCCCTTAACGTCGCTGTTCGTTTTAAGATACAATTTTTCGGAGACCATACTGATATTTTTTCAGTCGCTTTTAAAAGGATTTTATCCTTGGCCGATCGCCATTAAAGTTGCATCACTAAAGACCTTGGATTGAAGTTTGTCAAAATGTAGCTCTAAATAAAATCAATTTTGCGACATCTTAACCTGCCATTGAAAATCCAGCATCAGGAACTTAAAGGGTGGTGTTTGAAAAATAATCTCCGTGGGAATAAAAAAAAGTATCTTTGAATTCAAATTAAACGCAAGTAAATTCAGTTCAAACCTTATTTTTTCAAAAGTCGTGATTAATGAACAAACAAGAACAGTTTCAGCCAGTCTCGCTTGCTTGGAATTAGATCAAGAAATTAGGAGGCAATTAATTCTACACGAAACAAAATTTACTCGCTAAAGGTTTTTTTACTTCCTACTTTATCGGCGTCGATACTTTTTACTTGTTTCTGAATTGATTTAGTACGCGTGTTAGCGACGACCGGAAATACGTCTGCGGTCGTCGGCTATATAGGCATGTATAAATACACGAAAATTCAAGTGCCTCGCGATTCCAGAGAAATTGCATTATGCCAGAGATCAAAAAAGTGATTTACATGGCACGTCATTTCAATCATGGCCAAAAATAAACCGCATGCTCATCACAAGACCCATTTGCATGCAATGAAAGTTTACAACACCCGACCATCGCAGTTTTGCTAATTAAGATTCTTATTCTTTTTTTCGACTACTGAATAGTCGACACGTTTCGGAAAGGCTCCAAATTTAATCTTTCCTAAACATGCGTGGCTTCGATCACGCAACGATTCTTAGTCCCAGTTTCTACGGTCTCCGCAAGGGACGCCTGTCACAATGACCCCCCTTTTGTATAAAAAATACGACGAAAAACCTCTGGGGGGTACTTCCAGAAAAATGGGGTGGGGGGTGTACGGCACGCTTCCTGAAGCCCTTACCCTATTTCAGACCAAAATCTGTGATTTTCGCTATGCTATCTCGGACCTGATCAAAAATTTGATACCCTGTTTCAGACCTGAAGCCCTGGAGCCCGGCGCGTGACTGGAGCGCGAGACAAGCTGTTACGGCACGTATACAGTTGGCGTAAACATTAAAATGGTCCTATCGCCAAATGATGAAGAAGTAGCTTCTTCTAGAAAACATACCCAATCCAAGACTAGAGTGCACAAACCATACCCTATTTCAGATCAAAGCGGCAAAAAACCATACCTTTTGGCGCCGCACATATCTATATACCCTATATAAGGGAGTACCCCCCCCCCCCCCCGGGAAGAAAAACGCGTTGCAGAATATGAGACTTGCTGCTTACGCAAGCGAGACTAAAAAGAAAATTCCAAATAGCTTAAATTACTAAAAAGTACCATCACAATTTAACTGTTTTCATGAAAAAGGGTACAACCATTCGAGATGCCCCATTCACATGTAATTCAATTTCCATCTAAACCAGCAGCACCTATGGCACCCACTACTATAGATGTACTTCTGAAGCAATACACCTGAGGTATTTGTACTCTCTCAGGCTGTGTAAAATGGGTTAGTGAACCAGTAAAACCGGAACATGACCTAAAATAGTGCGGGATGCTGAAATTACTGACTCATCTGGAACCACTGGCACCTCAGTTTGAGATCACCACATCCAACAAATCGATTATGGTAGTTTTAACACTGTAACAAACTGCAAACTGTTATAACATTGCAAATAACAATTATGCTAGCAGAGGGGCAGGATATTTCAAATGATCAAACCATGTAAAACAAACCAAACAGCCCATGGTGAAATAACCCCATGGAATTCTTCTATGCGAAAGGATTGAAAGTATTCCATGGAACTACTTTGGAACTCTGTGCGGTACTGGGGCATGGGATTCCATGGAATTTTTTCAAAAACTTTAAGTTCCATGGACTTTTGTGTGGGATTGGGAAATGGAATTCAATGAAAATTTCATGAAAAACTCACTTCCATGAAATTCTGCCTGGTAGTCGTCCACTGAATATTCAGTTCCATGGAATTCCCTGGAAAAATTGAAACCCTAGAATCTTACAAAATTTTCTCAATCTGTCCGGTAAAGCAGCACATAACTGGTAAATCGCTATAGCACAGCTGATTGCAGAAGTCATTTCATTGAAGTCTTGCATGGCTAAAAGGTGACCATTTTCATGAATTCAAGCACAAACTGAATAACTTAGACCTAGTTTATACGTTGCGGATTCGTCGAATCTGCGACGTATAAAATGAATTAAACTCGTTCAAGCAAGAGCCATTATGGCTCTTGGTTCAAGACGTTTGATCCGTCTTCGCCCGACGGATAAAATGTCAGTAGAGCGTCTGATTTTAGACGTCGCACAAATGACGCATCGAATTAAATGCATACATCATAATGTGTATTAAATTATTATAACGTAGGAAAATTGGGCCGACATAACTGTCATGGCGCCAGTTTCCTCCGCTGCTCATAGGCACAAGTTCGACGGACTCTGATTTCCAGAGCCCGTTGCTTGGTTATTCTCTTTCTGGGGACGAGAATTGCTGAAAAACTACTTAAATTATCGTGTACCATACCAGCAAGTACAAAAAGGCAAACCAATACCCTGGTCTCAGAGGTTTTTCTTGAAATTTTTCTTCGCGAAAGAGAGAGCGAGCCGCAAAGCTGCGACAACGAGTCGCGAAGCGGCGAGGAGAAAAAGAAAAACTTCTGGTTACTTTGGCCTCGAATCTCACTTTCATGCAGACGACAGCTGTCAAACGCGTCAAATTGCCAATAATAGAAGTGACCAATGGCAACTTGGCAAACACGTGCTTATTAGCCGCTATTTTTTGAGTGGGGGTAGACCCGGGAAATTAATGGTATCAACAATCCCTCCCCACTTGGGTGGTGAAGAGTGATAAGATGTCACTTGATCTTGTTGATCGCGTTGATCGGGGTCAAGCATGTAATTTGCAGCACAAGAGTCCAGGAGTAAAAACTCTGTAAAAAGAAATCAGCATTGTTCCCAACGACTTCTGAGGGATTTTATGAATTGATTCGAAAACCAGTGGTTGATCTAAGATCAGCGTTCTTGGACGTTATAACAAGGATTTTTTGAAAACATTATCATCAGTTCTGTCGTCCGTCGTAAGCTTTTTAAAAAATATAACAGAACACAATGGGAGTATCGCAGATAATCTGCCAGAAGTACCAGCGGGAAGTTTTGTAATTTTCGAGTGTATTGGAGCAAGGCAAGGAATTGGAAAAATTCTGGGAAAAATGTAACGAGGCCCTAAGAAATCAGTTGGCAGAGGACCAGTTGCACATGAAACGACAGAAGCGCTGCGCAGCGAAAGATTCTGCCGTGTCGTGTCTCGACCGACAGAATGAAAGAAAATCCGCTTTGCTTGAGCCGCTTAAGCCTTTTAGAATAACGCAGAAGTCACATTTACACTGAAGCGATTGGGTTATAAACCGACATTAATAGGACACAGATATCGTAATGCATTTAAAACATGCTTCTACCATGCAAATACGTGATAAATACACAAAACCAGTGTCAGATCTGGATATATTTAAGGGATGCATGCTGAGTACAGTTACGTATTGTACTCTGAGATCGCGTAAACCTCAACTGTACGGAGATATTAAAAGCAGATACTTAAGATAACAGGAGCTATGGAAAATGATCATAATTACTTTAACGCGATTTTGAGCAGACATATCTTATGAAACGGACAACTTTATTCAACAGCAATAAGCGCGTACTGAATAAATGGTCTATTGCATAAACCGGTGCTGCTAAACTAACACATTTTTGCTCTGCTGGTCTCTGCTGAACATAAACTGTATCGAGCCTTATCCTGGTCCGCTACATAGAAGCTATATCATCGTTCAATTTTTAAAGTGTATAATCCCTGAAAGAGTTCTCCTCACTGAAGCAATATGCAAAAGGTTTTCAAAGGTTTTACGCCGGTGAAGACCCCTTGCAGTTTTCACTTATTTTATAAACTGAATTTTCTTCCCTGATAGAGAGAGGCAAAATTTACCAAAAGAAATGAGGTGAGAAATGTCCTCAGTGTTCCCTCGGTAGTTACAATCAAACGAACCAATCAAATTGATTTGCGTGTTTGTAAAAATATCAAACAATCAGCGCCCGAGGGTCAGATCCTAACCCTGTCGTCTGCATGAAAGTGAGATTAGAGGCCAAGGTAACCAGAAGTTTTCTTCTCTCTCTCCTCACCGCTTCGCGGCTCACTCTCTCTTTCGCGAAGAAAAAAATTTCAAGAAAAACGTCTGGGACCAGGGTAGCAAACCAACTGTAGAGTCTCAGTTTTCAAAGGGAAGTTAAGCTCTACTGATATGTCGTTGTTTGATGTATGACGGCAGTGTAGCTTTGTCAATTTTGTTTTTTGTTTTTTTGTTAAATGTTGAATGAAAATGCGATTTGAAGTTGGTGTTTTCTCTTTTCAACCCAGAATCGTTGCAGCTCAGATATCCTAGTAAAGATTTGGAAAGCCTTAATAGAATTTGCAGAAAGACCTACTAATTTCTATCAAGAACTACAACAGGAAGGAGGAAACAGCCACAGCCGGTTAGCTCATTTTGCCACAAGGGCTGGACTACACCGCTACTTGACGTCTGATAAAGTTTTGGCGGCTCAGTTTCATCCTCAGCGGCCTTGTCTCAACAAGCAGAGAACAGAAATACTACTTTTCAGTCGAACATGTTGCCTACGTTCACCCAAATTTGTTGACTTTGAAAATGCTAGGTTTGAGAATTGACAAAGAAAAGGAATGATTGACACTAGAGAGATTTAGAACCACGTTTACGCCAAATGACAAACGTCAATTTTTACCGCGTGACTAAGTTTTCCCTTTACTTGTAGTTTGCTGTTCATAATGGTCTGGTCTACACAGAAATAAGTAAAAACATGCCAGTTTCATCCACAAGAATTGTTTTAGACAGTTTTTATCTGCTCATTTCCTAAATTGGGAAATTGTCAACTTGAATCTGACGTTTGCTGTTAGCCGTAAACACGATTCTTAATAATACACTATATGTATCTAAAATGCTTGCTAAATTCTGATTTATTGATGATTTTTGACCACTGAGTGTTCTTCCCGCTTTTAATTGTTTTTCTTTTATAGTACATGCCCTTTTTATGCTAAAACAATTCAAAACAGTTAAATACAAAGCAATTGCGAAGCCATTGGAAGACCATTACAATGAGGCGAACTTAGACAAGAAAGTTAAACAATTCGCAGATGTCATTAAGGCAGCACTTTCTCCTCAGTGTTTTAAAGACTTTGTCCGGCCCTGGTCTTCCGCTTGGTACACCGGCGCTCATACACCTGTACAGCTGCAAAGAACCATCCTTCACCTCTGCATTTACCTTATTACTTGAAATTTTGGCGACAGGTTAATTTAGCGATTTTGAAACATCCTTATTTAGTGACACTTTAATTTCAGCGATTTTCCGTAAATTTTGAAACATGAGTCACTTAATTTTCCCGATTTCACGAACTGAAACTTTGGTGAATTAAGGTATTCAAAACTTTTGCAACGGTAATAGAACATTTATGTGATAAAATCATAAACGTCAATGGCTTCATTTAAATCAAAATCATACAACGTTCTGAAACTTAATATTGAACGAAGCAAACGAAACTGCAACTGTATTATCGTTTCTTAATGTTCTCCTTACTCATATTTAGGGTACATTGGCTGCAGCCGCACTTGGGGAGTTATTTTCAATCAACTAACTAGGGTATCTAAAAGATAGTAATGCTGCGGCCATTCTGTTGATACTGACATTAGATAGGCAGTGAGACTTAAAAGAATCGGAAATGACATTGAATGTCGTCTTATTTATATGTTGGAATTTCAAAGTAATTATTACTATCAGTCTATAGAAAGAACTCGTGGGATCGTTGTTTAAAAAATTATCAAATGGTTGTCAATCCTGGTTTTCCCACAGTAAATTGTAGGAAATGATAGAAGTTCAGATTGTTTATCCATATATTTTAAATACTGTGTACTATCTTTTCTCTGGAAACACAATACTTTTCTTGCAGCTGTTTATTGCACTTTATTAAATAACAGTTATTTAATATATTTATGGAAAATAAAAACTCAAAAAACGGAGAAAAAAGAAAGAAAACAAAAAAGATAAGGTACTGAATAGGACTCGAATCCGGCTGGGAAGGTGTAGTCGCGTCGAGCCGAAGGACTACACCACAGAGGCTGATTACGTAACCTTGGGCAAAAGTTTTTAATTTAATGCCTTTTCCATGAAACTTATTATATAGCCATCGGTAATCCCATTGCGACACTTTCCTCGACGAAAACCCAAATATTAAACAATTCTGTTTTGAAAAAAAGAAATAGAAACTCGACAGCAGTTGGATTCCATTTTGTGGCGGTAGGACAAGAACACAGTAATTTTAAAAGTTAACTGAAATGGCAAGTTGGCAAGTCTGTAGGCAAACAAATTTCTAGGTGTTGCATAAGTTTTCATTCAAAGCGTGACCAAGCATCAAAGCAATAAAAAGGTTTAGAAATTTATTTGCGAAAATGTTGTTCGTGAGTCGTAAGTCGTAAGTCTAGATTTTTACTTGTGCAAATCCTTTGGTTGCCCCTAAAATGGTTAATTTTGCGCCAAAACGAAACGTAACGTACATGTTTGGGATTCCCTTCTCTACCCTACAGAGTATTTTTACCCCTACTCCCAGAGTCTATACGGACGGTCGTTCGGGCGTACGCTGACGTCATAACCAAATTTTCTGACATCGATAGGTATTTTTTTCTATCCCTTCCCATGATAGCTATGGGGCTCCGCTGCAGGCGCTGCGCGAGCGGACGCTCCGCTATTAATTTTCTGGTTGCAAATGGAAAGAGGAAGGTTTAGAGAACAGCCAGTCGTAGTGGTTGCAGGTGAAAAGTAAACAAAATTGGAAAAAATCTTGCTTAGAGGTTCGTCCATCTTTTTTAAACCCCAAAAGCCGGCTAAAAAGAACAAACGAACAAACAAACATGGTACAAAGAAATTAAGGTTAACGGAAACATTTCAGTCACTCTCAGATTTGCTGTGTTGAATAAAAATGTTGTTGTTGTACATCTATCATTGAAGTTTCATTCATTGTTTGGTTCTCAGTCATATTTTTTCAAGGCTTAATGCAGCTTTTTTCCTTTCGCGGACTGTGTCTGAATGAAGCGTGAATGAAATGTCTGAAAATGGCGTGTGATTTGCGCCTGTGTTCATTCTCGCTGAAAAGAAAGAACGTATAAGATTTGTCGAATACTTTAATGGGGAGTTTACGCAACGGCGATGTCGACGGCAACGAGAATGGCAAAAAAGCAATAGGTTTAGACAAGCAAAACAAAAACTTTGCAGTCGCGTCACGCTTTGTCGTTCATTTCTCTGCCGTCGTTGCACGACTATAACGTGAAACTTCCTAATTTCACGTTTTGTCGAGGACGGGAACAAAAGACAACAACTTTCTTTTTATTTTCCTGAACTTTGATGCAGTCCTCTAAAATTCAACTCCAAAAAAATTTGTCAACATTTGACGAATTAAAGTTTAAGGCAGTGCAAATTCACTTTTTAAGTGTCGTAGTCGTCGCCGCCGTCGTTGTGTAAACTCCCTGATGACAGACTCGTGACTTTGCTGCAGTTTACGTCTAGCGCACATTTAGCCGCATTATTAAAAACACACAACACGCCAAGGGCAGTTTGCGTAGACTACAAAATTGATTATTCATACAGGGAAATGTTAAATAAGTTTACCAACCTTCTTGGGTCTTTCCGGAAAAAAAAGTATAACTTACAGTAAAGGTTACTGGGTATCAGATCTCTCTCCTCCGCAGAGGCTCCCGCTAGGTAATAGAAAAATAGAAAGCTCGCGCTTCCCATCGTGCCCAGTGCGCTCTCTTTTTTCTTTATCTCCAGCCTCCCTACAACACAAAGAGGCCTTTGCGGAGGAGAGAGGTATCAGATAATGTGATGCACAAACTAAAAGGTAGTTTACACTCAACGATCTGTCGTCCGATTTTGCAAAGAAAACATATTCTACAAATTGGTTTACAAATGCAAATTAAGCTTAAGTCTTGCGTTACTTTATTTAGTTGACTTGTTCATAAATAAGCTCAAGACTAAATCTAATGATTTTTTTTTACAGAATGATTTTAAATACAAAAAGAATTCACAACTCCTTTTGAAGAAATTTCCCCGTTCGGCCATTACGCGCCAAAATTGTAATCGTTGGCAACAGTATTTGAGTTAAATATCATCATTTTTGTGCTCAATTATCTCACTGTTTTAGTATATACTAAAGCAATTATTCACCTCAGTGTCGGTGGCTGGTGTCGGATATTTACTTCGCTGCATCACAGCTCGGTAAATCCACGACTAGCCACCTCCACGTCGGTGAATAATTGTTATTTATCCAGGGGCCCACTCGATGGCTCATGCAGCTTTATATGGGGCCGTGTATTACAAAATGAATAATAAATATTCAAAGTCTTAGAAATTTGATAGCAAATGTTATTAAAAGCAAATGTCTGTAAACATGGAGCAAAATCGACATTTCGCGGCCACAGTCAAAAATTCGTTTTGTTGATATCTTGCCCATAGTTAAGTATTAGCAAGTAACTAAACCTGATGTAGTTTTTTTTTTGAAAAGGCCGCTTCAATTAGGAGAAAATCGACAAAATCGGTTTCCTGGTCGGCGCCTTGAAAACAACTAAAATCTGAGGCAAAATGAGGAGTTCTCAAAACTTCGTTCGCACGCACAGAGGAAGAAAGCGGGGTAAAATATTCACCGATAAATCAATTCGTAAAGGGTTTTAGGGACCCATCGTTTATTGCGTCCCAGGGGGACATACGAAAATTGTACCCCCCCCACATGGCAATGGCAATTTTTAAAATGCACCGCCCTCTAAACCCTACCAGACCAAGTCTCTTCTTTCATCCTTGGGCATTGATTTCATAAGCTATAAGGGACGGACCATTATTTTTCTGGAGGGGCGGGGGGGCATGGGAAATATTGAGAAAAATTGTTTGCAGGGTCTGAAAAGCAAAAAACCTCGTCCCCAGGGCGCTTTTCCCTTCAAAGTCAAGGAGAAACGTCCTGTGGACGAGGTTGTTTTGTCTTTTCAGACCCTGCAAACAGCTTTTTTCAATATAAAGATAACATAAATTGTTTGCAAACGTGATAGGGTAGGAAAACAATGTTTGCAGAGAAGTCAGGTAAGATGTCAAAAATATCATTACCAAAACTGAAATAAAAAAAAATTAAAGTAACAAATTGAAGCATAAATATCAAAATAAACACGATCTGGGTACTTTAAAATAAAAGTGCCATGGTCACTCTGTATAACAAATCTGAAAATAGCTGATTCTTTCTTGAAAAAAAGAAAAGGAAATTATTGTGGCAATTAAATCTCAACGTTACTTGTCAACATGTTGTCCACTGCACAACTTTATATACCAGGTATTTTTCTCAAAACTGTATTAAACAAATGATATTCTTCAAACTTTGCTATATTTATTATTACTACTTACATATTTCAGAAGTCAATGAATTACATGAACGACATAAAAAAAATGCTACATAACGAGTAATGCCTAATACGTGACGGCTTAAGGTTAGAATTAATATTTTAACGGGTTTTCATTGAAAAAATGCCACTTGCCTTGCCATTTAATTTTGACATTCTTTCAAGAAATGGGCGCATTCCAGAAGTCACCTTCCTGATGATATCACCATCAAAGTTTTAAATGGGTCACTTACTACTTATAAGTTATTTAGTGTGACCTATGGTAATGGCAATCATTTTTTAAAAATCAGCAAGGTGCCTGCCTTGACCCCTGGTACCACGGACCGGGTGGTACAAGTAGTGATAGCCTGTGGGAACCAACCTTGACCCCATGGCGCTTTTCCCTGGCGTTAGAACATCATCAAAGGGGATCAGAACTTCGGTACTGCGGAATCGCAAAAAAAGCCCGCTACTCCCTTTGGCTATTTTCTATCGTACGCCCTTTATTTGCGTCACTCTGTAGCTGCCAAAAATTAAAAAATGTTGAGTGGAGCGTAAATCGACAAAACATAAAGTGGTTATAGCACTACCGATTAGGTTCTTCGAAAAATAGTTTAATAAGGCAATGGTAATATTAAGCACAAATAAAAAGAACATTGAAAAAATATGGAAAAAAAATTGTTTGCAAGAAGATGACGATGGAAAAAAAGTGTTTGCAGAGACATACAGGGTGTTTCAAAAGTTCGTTCCGATTTTTTCTTCCCTTTATTTCACTAATTATAAAAAAAATACCTTTTGTAAAACTAAACATGTTATTCACTATTCATTTAACGTTGACTAACTGAGATATTAGTAACCAGAATGCCTTCCTTTATGTTTTCTGACATTTTCTAAGCGGTGAGGTATAGAATGTACGAGATCAGCTTAAAGGGTGTCTAAAGTCACATTTTTCCAGGCGAAGCGTAATCACTGTCTTTGCTCGTCTAGTGTAATTGGGGGCTGGAACTTCGAATGTTGTCTCATCAACGATAATCCAGATGGTCTGTAGGGGGTTCATATCACGTGAGTTTGCCGGTTGGTCGTCTTTCATAAAGTTGCAAATCCTTCTGACACCACGTCTGCATGAAGTACGCCGCCTTTTTCCCTTCAAGGCTTTCCAACCTTTGTTGGTCATATATCTCCATATCGTTCTGGTCGCCACTTTGATATTATGAAGTTGAAGTTTTTTACCTTCCTGTGTTGCTGAATTATACGCAATGCCATGTACTTATAACTTGTTCAAGAGCATTTCTCACCCATTAAAAAAACAACAACAACAACAAATTAAAAAAGACAAACAAAATGGCCATCCACTCTTTGGTTTGTCTTCCGAAGTCTTTACATTTGACTCCTTGTTCACTTATCGTCCTTATCGTTCAGACTTCCTCAACAGTTTAGCAACTGTTTTGACTGAATGGCCAGAAGACCATAAAAATAGGTGCCTGAGCTCTAGTGTGGGCCTTCATTTTCGTGAAAGGGAAGAGAAAATAAATGAAAAAAGCAAAAATACGAAAACAGAAAACGTACGAAATGGAAAGGAAAAATATGGCGGAGAAAAAACTCGTGTACGTGCACATTTGGGGCAAAAATTAAAAAATACTACAAATTCTTCAAATTTTAGTTTGAATTTGCTTTGAACGGTTATTTAGATACATTTCTTACCTGAATCAGTTTACATTTGCCTAAAGAAGCATTAAATGCTTTGCGCAAAACACAATTTACAATCGGAGCGAACTTTTGAAACACCCTGTATACACCCTGTCATTAAAAAAAATGTTTGCAGAAGATAATTTCTCATCCCCCCCCCCTCCCTCTCCAGAAAAATAATGGTCCGTTCTTAAGATACCGAGAGAGATTTTGAAGGTGCACGCAGGGGAAGAAAAGTTAGCGCGCCCAAGGCGCCCCAAACCTGGGGGAGTCTGGGGGCATGCTCCCCCAGAAAAGTTTTAAATTTGGGGTCTCGGAAATGCCATCTCCTGCGTTTTCTTCAGGACATTTTCAATAAATAAAGACGAAGGAAAATGCAGTAATTAGTTGTCTATTTACCCATCTATCTCTAGTGTTATCGGTAAGGTACAGACTGTTTACGGCAAAAAAGGGTAAAACAGAGACGCCATCAAGGACGTTACAAGCAAAGGGCGAAATGTGTACCCTTCAGACGGGCAGACTCTGTTATAATGCCATCAATATCAATTACGTCCTTGTGCTTGTGTATGTGCAGAATTGCAAGAGAGCTCAATTTCTCGTCTGTCATGATCCTTCGTAAAGGAGTTTGCAGTCTCTTCATACCGCTGAAGCTACGCTCAGCTGTGCATATTGACACAGGATAAGTCAACAAAGTTATGAGAGCTACATTATACTAGCTCCGGGATAAAATTGTAGTTGGTTTGGTCAAAAGTCTCAACCAATGTCTGTGGCTTCACATTCGGATCCATTTCACTCCACTTAATTAGTAAAATGATAAAGGGAATCCTAACACAAAAACACCAATGTAATGCGAAATATTTCTCCCAATTTAATGATAAAAATGCTTTCAGGAAATAAAAAAAATCTAGATATTTTTTCCAGATTTTAGCTGTATGCATAGGCATATTGTGTACATGCACGCTACATTCCTGGTAGTAGAAATAGCTGATAGGTTTCTGGGCCAAGCTTTATACGGGTAACATTTTGTTGTTGACAAAGAACCACCGAAGCAAAATTTTTTTTGTCTACTTTTGAAGAAATCGTGGATTTGCTTCAGTCATAATATAGTTCCATAACTTTTACATAGAAGGCCAGCCCTGTGTCTTAATATTTCGACCCTCCTAACATTTTGAGCCTTTTCAAAATTAACCTCCCAAAATCAAGCCTCTTAGAAAATTGTACCCCCCCTCCAGAACCCCAACCTCCCCCCGGGACGTAATAAACGATCGGTCCCTTACTCCTAGTAAGGTGTTAAATTTCTATCTTAGCGATAATGTGTAAGATAAACAATTTTATTACTTCGGCGGAGGGCGAAGTCAAGGATTCGTGCAGCTCAGGAATGTTCCAAACTTGCAACTTCGCGACATCCGAACGTCCCGAAGTTGCTTCGGCATTAGTTCGAGGTATTTTCGAATTGTTTGATGTATTCTTTCAGGGAAAGAAATAATTTTGAGGAATAAATAAAGATGAAGTAATTGTTATTTCTTATTATGCCAGGGTTTGAACCAACTCACGTGTAACTCGTCAGATCAGATGAGCCACTCTAACGATTGCGCCGCAGCGACTAAAGGTCATTTGAAATAAGTTAAGTTAACTTATGCAGGAGGTACGGGGAAATATTTGGGCCCGGTTGCATAAAACCTACACTTGAGTGCCCACTTAAGTGGGTCACTTACGAATCCGTTATGGGTACACTTACGGGTGTTGCATGGAACGCACTTAGCACTCTCGTAAGTTACTGTTTTACATGGTAACTTACGGGCTCACTTAAGGGCACACGTTACCTTGATATAGTACTTCATTAATGACTCACTCTTTTGTTTTAAGCCAACCATCTGTGAGTGTAAAGAAAGTTTTAAAGTCGTTGCGAACACTTTTAAGCCTCTCAAAAAAATGAAATTTGCATGCAGACGTTATTTTTCTTTAATATCTACTGAAAATGATAGTTCTTCTTCTTTTTCACAACGTCGGCTTTAAAGTGTACATCAGAGGTTAACAAAGCGCATTAGAACGAATTACGTGAAGAAAAATACTTTTTTTCACTTCTCAGTAAAAGATCTCGTTAAATTTAGTAAAAACATTAACGATACGGGACCTACATAGGTCCCGTAAATTTACGTGCTATTTCTCCCGTAAAAAAAGTTTTATGCAACACCCGCAATTTCTGTTGTATAAACGACACTTAAGTGAACACTTACGAAAATCGTAAGTGCAACCACTTAAGTGAATTCCCTAAGTGGACCACTTAAGTGGTTTCATGCAACTGACTTAAGTTACCAGTGCACGTACGTGTACCCGTAGTTGTTACGGACGTTTTATGCAACCGGGCCTTGGCCCGCAAGTTCGTGACTTCTTTTTGTTTTGAGTTTTTGACGTAGTGACACCGAAATGAGTTCGAGTGGCGAGATAACTTCTAGTCCTTTTGGCTTCAATAAATATTTGAGGCGGTGCGCGAAGTATTAAGGTTTTGCGACGCTCAGGAATGTCGTTAACTTGCAGTTTGTTGCTAAAGTTAGAGCGGAAGTTGTTTGAGATATCTCGAGATAAGCTCGAGTTGTTTACATAGTTTATCTGAAAAAGAAAGAAATCCTGTTTTGGCTCGCGCGGGGTTTGTCTCTTTGCCCCGTACGATAAGGGAGACGAAACGTAGCTAAAAAAGTTTTTAGAAACTTTTAGGAACGGCAAGTTAATGTTTCGCGAGGGATATATTTCCATTGGCTTTTAGGAAACTGAGTGAACGGAAGTGGAGTTTTGGCATTAGTGAAGCGTGATTTTGCACAAATTGTTTTTATAGGAGTAAATACATTTACCAATACAAATTTGGAAATGTCAGTTCTTATTAAAAGGTAAAAGCGTTCAGTTCGTGTTTACGTGTGTAGCTCACAAATGTTATTGCAGTTGTGGCGAGAAGAGATGATAAACAGAGGATTCAAATGCACCAATCAATTTGAAGGGTATATTTTCTGAGAGGTTATCGGAATGTGCTCGTTCTGTGATTTTATTTTTTGATTGGTACGCCGAAATGGATAAGCCAGTTATGGAAAGGTTGGATGTTTTTGATCCGAGTGATTTGGAAAGTTGGGATAAAATTGGCGACTATTTAAGAAGAGGAAGGAGTGAATATTTTGTTGAAATACGTATGTTTTGTTGTATGGCGCCTTCACATACAAATACACAGACTGTTCGAGGTAGGCCCAGGGCAAAAAAGGAAATAAGGTGTTTTCAGAATGGGCTTGTCCGCGAACTTAAAGTTAATAAAAGAAAACTATTGAGACAGTCAAAGACATTATGCTTATATAGACGACATCAGTTTATACAAAGTGAAGATTACACAAGTTACATGGAGAAACGTTTTGCAAAAGGAATGTGTACAACGTTTAAGATTTGGACAATTGAAGAAGAGTGCAGCAACAGTAATTCGAAAGAGATACAGGTACAGTCGTTTGTGTTGTGTGTAGACCAACCGATAGATTGTCAACAAGAGGAAGAAGAACGCAGTTATCGTCGTTTCGTAAAGGTTGTGATAGGAATCATTATCCTTGCTGTTCTTTTGGTTACGTTACGTTTGGTTTTAGTTACGTTGCTGGAGAACGTGTGGAGTTAACTGTACATAAGGAAACTGTTGTTGTAGAGGAAATAAAGGAAGTTGAACTGAGATCTCGGTACGCGCAATTTATTTATGACGGAAATGATGATCGAATTCGCTTACAGCGACGCGGACCTGCACCAAGCAGACTTCCGGTGAAGAAGTTAACACGTCTCTTACGCAAAAAGAGAGAAGTAACGGCATTTGTATGGAAGGGTATCCGGCAAAATACACCAGTGTCGTCTAAACTTTATTGCTATATAAAATGTGCAAATTCTCGTTTAAGGAGGTATAAAGGAAAGAATGTGAGTTTGTTTCAAAGGAGGAGTAACAAACGGGTTCCTAAACGAGGAAAGGTGTATTTGTTGTCTAAGTACGAAAGAAGAGAATTGCAATGAAATATGGAAATAAGATTTTAAGGAAGTATTAACGCCTGTGTACACGTAATTTTCAAATAAGTGACTGTATAAGTTTAAACCACAAGGTCATTTGTAACAAATTGAAGCTTTGTTATGATATCGAAAAGAATCCAGGACCTTCTTTCCACGACGCCGAAGTGTACGCTTCAAAAGCGTCTTCTTGTTTTCACTTGATTTTTTTTCAACTCACCGAAGTTTTAATTTAGGCTTAAAGCGATTTTAAATTTTAGGCATGTGCTACAAGCTTTAAGTTATTCAAACACTGCGTGCTAACACATATGTAAGAACTGGCATGCGTAATTTAATTCGCGCTTCACACGAACCTTCTGACGTTGAATAAATTTTGCCTGAAATTCGTCTGGTTATGTGTCTCTGGTATAAAGACGGGCACAAGACGCATTATGCGTCGAGACGAACTACATTTCGTAGTGCGTCGCTTAAGACGTATAATTTAAGAAGGAAAGTTCGTCTAGACGCATAATGCTTCTTGTGCCCGTCTTTATACTCCTGAGGCATAACCAAACGACCTAAAAATGTTTTCCCAACTAGTAAGTCCAGACGGATAATGCGATTGTAGTATAAAGATGACCAAGGCATTATCCCCAGGTTATCCGTCTGGACCGATAATGCCTCTAGTATAAAACGTCCAATAGATGTAATGAAGCCCAAATCTCCGGAAATTTCGATTTGAAAGCGATTGGAACGGATCATTTCGACCGGGATATTTGGGACTACCTTTGAAGGTAGTCCAGTTTTACCGATCCGGTCGGTTAGACCAAAAAGTCCCTTTCCATTTGACAAAATTATTATCCCTAGTACCGCTCATCTGTATCCTGCTTACAAGCATGATAACCAAACGCGTGGTGGCTTGTAGTTGGTCTGTGCAACCGCAATGAGCCGTTCCACTTGGCACGTGGATTTCTCGAAATTTCAAACGGAATTTTTGTTGAATCGAAAGCACGCAAAGTGTTTATATGGAGAAACGTTGGCCCTACCATCACAAAAGAGTGACTCAGCCAAACCAACTTTTTGTTTGTAATTTAAACGGTTCGCCACGTTTTGTAAGGAAATGTATAAAAAGTTGGCTTGTCCAGGGTGGCTCAGGTAGGCGGGTTAACCTTCTACTCGAGACAACTTTTCTTCATACAAGCGGAGCCTAAAATTGTAGTTCTTTACATTAAATGTCATAGTCCAGCTGACTCACATCTTTTGTTTTCGGTTCAATAATGTGGAACACTACATACTATATATACAAACAAACGTTTTACGAAAAACCATGATCAGATTGGGAAAAAATACTGAAAGATAACTGCAGAATGTTTACGAAAACTGTAATCCAAAACAACGGAGCTTAAATATGCGAGAGGAAAGACAGCGGCTTGAAAAGTCATGATGCGGTCAACTAGCTAGAGATTGAAGCCTGAACTAAATCGAAGGCAAATACAAGGCAGAGAGGGAGTTTGAAATGAAAAATTATATTTTTGGACATATTTTGTAAGTGGGTATTTTAAAGTATACTTTAAGAAAACTAAAAAGAAAAAAACACTCCTACTGATGATTAATTTGGATTGTTGTAGAAAGTCCTTTAGTTTGGGAAGCCTGTGAACCCTGTCACGCAACACTTTTGACCACACTCTTGTGACCAAAGGTATATCGGCAGCCCAAATGTTTCGCTATCAAAATTGCAGTTTTTGCCATGCTTTGTGAGACCTAGAATTTTTTGTTGGCAATGGATGTAAAAGTTTGATCGAGAAGAAATGACAGCAATACCACAGAATGGTCTGTAAGAGGTTATTTTCACGCACTACATTTCCTACGTTTCCTTTCCGGCTTGGGTACACGGCGAAAATCAGTAGGAAACAAGATGCAAGTTATCCAGAACAGGAAAAAGCATTGAGGTAAAATGTTCCACTACCAATCTCTTCAATACAAGTGCAAGTGTGAGTTAAGTTTTAGAGAGCCTAGCCGTCGTGACTTACCGAGCAACAACGAACCGACGATCATTGAAAAGTCTCATACTACAAAATGTTTGCCGAGTTCGTCCAGAAGGAAACTGCGTCCTCAGAATAAAAACGGCCATTGTGAAATCACTGGTGATCCCAGCAATCTAATCGGCTCTCAGCAGTGTGTTGTATTCATAAATCACACTATTTTTTGTTCTTAATCACATCTGTTCTTAATCGCATCATTCATGTTCTAAATCGTATCATTTTTGTTCCAAATCGTACCATTTTTGCTCCATATTGCATCATTTCTGTTTCGAATACAAAATGAGATGTAATAGCCTTTTTGTTTCCACTTTTTAACAAACCGGCCTCTAGATCATGCAATATAAGTTTGGTACTGAAATAAACTGAATTCTGCGATTTCAAAATGGCTGTAATAAAGCGGTAATTGAACTGAGTGGAGTGCAAATTTGGTCTGAAATCCTACTTGTGATTTCAGACCAAATTGCACTCCACTCAGTTCAATTTATTATTCACCATAATGAATGGAAAGTGCCCTTTGGCTCGCACCCCTAGGCTCGCACAGGTCGCACTGCGCGAGCGCTGGTTGGCTCTTTGCAAAGGAGTCACCGTTTTTCCTCATAAAGACGCTCGCTAAAGTTTAATCGGCTAGGAGGATGACCCTTCTACCCAAGACAAAATTGCGAACAGATGTTAACTATTTGGCAATGGATGTAAAAGTTTGATCGAGAAGAAATGACAGCAATACCATAGAATGGTCTGTAAGAGGTTATTTTCACGCACTACAGTTCCTACGTTTCCTTTCCGGCTTGGGTACACGGCGCAAATCAGTAGGAAACAAGATGCAAGTTATCCTTTGGATCCTTAGGATTTATTTCTAGAAATCTAAAAGTACTTTGGATAGCCTAAAAGTGTTTTCAATGTATTTAGGAGGAAACTGTCGGTGGGTGCCCCTGTCAACTATCGCCTAGCGCTTCCATTATTCTCTTTGCCCACATTTTTCAGTTTTACTTTCGGTCATTTTGCTATTTAAGACTGAAACTTGGTGGCTTGTCAGAAATTGAAGATCAGAACTCTCGAAAAGAAAGCAGAGGCGGATCCAGGGGGAGGGTTGAGGGGGTTGCAACCCCCTCTTTGGGAAGTTTTCAAACTTGTCTGGCTACCAATGTCTATCCCTTTTTCATACCAAAAATAATATTATAAGTTATAATGTAAGGTCCAGTTCAATCGATTATTACAAGAAGACTGTAGCTATTCCTCTTCTCGACTCCTTAATCATCCAAATGCAAGATCGATTTTCTGGCGAAGATCGCCACTCCCGCCATCTACCTTGTGTCGTGCCGTCGATTATACTAAATAGGGCACTACACTCTCTGATCTCGCAGTAGATCGCCATGTACTACTCTGAGTGATTCGAGGAAGACGAGATATGCCAGAAAGCCTTTAAAAAGGCTCCTCCAAGAAGGCTCTTTCATGTCAGTCTGTTTGATTGAGTAGGCGGGTAAAAAAAGAGACAAAAATCTATCGTTGTTGCACTGTACTCTTAGTCCTTAATAATAGTGTCTCAAATTTGACAAATTTATACCTCTGAAGAAAATCTACGTATTCAAACATTACCCTCCAACTCCACCCTCCCCCATTCCTTTGGCCTGGGATGTTTGCCTCGAACTCTCATACTTGCAATGCAACCCCCTCTTTGAAAAAATCCTGGATCCGCCCCTGGAAAGTGTCCATAACTTTCTCTGGCAGTCATCAGTGAAATGGATATTGAGGCTGCATTAGCTTCTGGTCGATTGTCTCAGACCCCGATACGGAATTTACTGGAAAAGTAATCCTAATGCTTTTGTTTAAACATTGTCCATTTAACATCAGTGACTCAGTAGACGTTAGGGCCCAACCAATTGGTAAACAGGTTTTATTCCAGCTTTTTAACTTGCTGTATCGGCGGTATACCATCTTTGAGGTAGGTCTTAAAGCTTGTTTGAGTAGCCAAGCACTTGTTTCTGTTCCCTTCAATTCTCCAAATCACGTCACGTGTTTTCCGAGCGAGGTAAAGGTGCCGTGTAAAGGTGTATGGTGCTGTAAGGAAGAAAATGCGGTCTAATACATTTTGACGCGCATCCCTTTGTAAATAAATAAGAAAGGGACAGGTCAGCGTTCTAGACCCTAGATTTCCTTCATCGTATAATTTATATTCAATACTAGAAATCAAACTCATGCCTCACGTCTTCACACTCAAGGAGAGTTTTTTGGACTTGAAAATAGGGCTGCGTCATCTAACATCGACTCCACGAGCAATACCGTATACTTTCGATAATAAGCTCCGGGCTTATATAACTTCCTAAGGGGTTTTAGGAGGGCAGAGGGGGCTTATAACCGGACTAAAAAAAGTGTTTCAAAACAAGCTACATAGCATTGCTGATCAAAATACCTTTGTAAATTTGATCGCTTTTTTGAACTTCAAAACGTCGCAGGCTTCGAACGGAGTAGAGAATAGGGAGGAATGCTACCGATTCGACGGATTCTTCTTCCCCCAGATTATTAAAATATATATGAAATAACATGATTTTGTTGATCGTAATTCTTCTCTCAAAACAAAGGAAAGCTACAGAGACCATTTATCGAGGTTGTCCAAAGTTTAAAATCCACTCAGTGTTCTTCGTGTCTACTGGCAGGGTGTATTATTTTGATGTTTTCCAAATCCCTTATAGTCAACATCTTTTATCATGCAGCTCCCTGCAGGTGTCATAAACTGAATACCACTTTATACTTTTAAATCAGGTACTGTTTACAGCCAGACCATGCAACCTTTCAGTTGCTGTATAATTGAATAAATAGTTTTTGAAACCTCTAAGAAATGCATTAGTGAACAATTTTGTTTTCTGCTCAATCTTCCCCAGTTCAAAGAATAGCGTTCATTGTCACGCAACACCACTCCTTGCCTTCTCAAATTGTAACACTTAACTGTATGTTGTATAACTGATTCAAATGGTAAGACCATCTTTCAAATCGCCAAAAATGTCTCAAAAACATATTTTTCCCGTGTCATCTTTTGTTCAATCATTCTTAAGAATTTAGATCATAACGCTCATTCAGTTTGAGGGACATTTTAATAACCTGTCCTGTCTCGAATAACTTTCGTTAGAGTTCAAATTACAAAATGCATTAGCCCAGATAGAATTTGGAAGTTGCGCTGAGAAAAAGACAAAAACGTGCTCCATACTATAAAGGTAAGTTAATTCCAGTTGTATGTTGGCAAATTTATTATAATTGTACAGTAGAAATAGATCAGATTTCTTCTCAGGAAACGCCAATGATCCATTCGGGCAACAGCAAGGCGTTGGTGAATCATTCAGATGTGTCATATTTCACTCAAAATTTGTTCAAGTTCAGAAGGTTGGTGTGAAGCACAAATTAAATTACCCAAGCCAGTTCTTACATATGATTTAGCACAAAGGTGTAACACATGCCTAAAATTGAAATTGCGACTGTAGGCCTAAATTTAAATTTCTGTCACTGTTGAAAAAGAATCCAAACTAAGATAAAATTGTTTATCTTCCACATTACCGTTAAGATAAGAATTCACCATCAAAACAGAAGTACATGTAAAACCCTTCATAAATTGATTAATAGAGGAGTATTTTACCCCGCTCTCTCAGGGTTCCTTTTTGCGTGCGAGCGAAGTTTTGAGAAGACTTCGTTTTACCGCAAATTTTGGTTGTTTTCAAGTCGCCGACCATGAAAATTGATTTTGTCGACTTTCTCCAGATAGCAGCGGCCTTTTGAAAAAAACAAATTACACCACGTTTAGTTACTTACTTATACTTATCTATGGACAAAATATGAGCGAAATTTAATGTTTGACCGTGGCCGCCGGTTGCTCGATGTTTTGCAGACATTCACTCTTTTTCTTAATAAAAAGAACCCGATTACAGCGGCATCCCGTCTCGCTTGCTTGGAGATTAGATCGAGAATTGAGAAGGCGATTAATTCTACACGAAACAGGATTTACTCGCTAAAGGTTCTTTACTTCCTACTTTATCGACGTCTTTACTTTTTACTTGTTTCTGAATCGATTTAGTACGCGTGTTAGCGACGACCGGGAAATACGTCTGCGGTCGCACTCATACGCGTGTATAAATACACGAATATTCAAAGGCCTCGATTCCAGAGAAATAACATCATTGCCAGAGATCAACAAAGTGATTTACATCCTTGTTTCCTCGGTCTCCGCAAGGAACGTCTGGCACAATGTCCCCCCCATTTGCGTATAAAATGCGACGAAAAATCCCGGGGGTACTTCCAGAAAAATTGGGTGGGGTGTGCAGCACGCTTCCTGAAACCCTTACACTATTTCAGAGCAAAATCTGTGATTTTCCCTACCCTATTTCAGACCTGATCAAAAATTTGATACCCTATTTCAGATCTGAATCCCTGGAGCCCGGCGCGTGACTGGAGCTCGTGACAAGCGTGACAAAAATGGTCTTATCGCCAAATAATGAAGAAGTAGCTTTTTCTAAAAAAACATACCCAATTCAAGACTAGAGTGCACAAACCATACCCTATTTCAGACCAAAATGGTCCAAACTGATACCCTGTTTCAGACCAAAACGGCTAAAAAACCAATACCCTTTGGCGCCGCACATACCTATATAGCCTATATAAGGGAGTACCCCCGCGGGGAGAAAAACGCTGCTTACGCAAGCGAGACTATAAACTAAGAAAGATTAATAAAAATAAATGTGTAAATTTTGAAAATGGAGATTAGATTATCTCGTTAAGTTTTTAACATTTATGTTTTTTACGGTAGATTTATTTGCAGCATACGACAATAGCCGTCGCATTTGCCTGTTGTACTTTAATTTTTTTATTACTGTTTTTAACCTCAAAAACAATAAAAAATTTCAGCGAGCAAATGTGACGGCTATTGTCGCATGCTGCAATTAAATCCACCCTTGATGTCATTGTCTTTATAATTGTTCTAGTGGCGCCAGAAGGTTGAAAGATAAACTTTTTCTTTTTCCAAAAGGTGCGCACTCGAAGAAGCTGTATGATTAATTCTCCGAGTTTTATAAGAATAATTATCCCTGTTACGGTTTGATAAACAGCTTATTTAACCTACCTTAATGTCAGTTGTTGGAGCCTGAAAAAAAAAACGTATGGAAAGTCATTAGAGCTACTACACAGTTGAAGCCCACAATTATGACCAACCACCTCGAAAAAAAAATTCGTTACCCCCCTCCCCCTCCTCCTTTTTTTACACGGACCAACAGGGCTTAAAAACGGCTGATTGGTCGACAGCTAAAAGAAAAAAAATTTCAAAACAAAAAACAAACAAAACAAAACAAACGTGCAGTTGTGTTTCGTCGGAATTCCTAGGCATTCTTGTTATGGGTTCCTGACAACGACAGATATTTTACGTAAAGGAGGGGGGGGGAAGGATATTCAATTAATTAACAATAAGTAGTTGCCACCGTTGGTCAAGGCCTTTTTTATTTTGGGTGGTTTTTGGAAAAGCCGTTTTGTGATGGAAGAAGTCTTTTCATTAATGAAGGCATGGATTGATTGTCCAGCGTCGCTTAAGCTGTACATTTTATGTGGTTTTTGTGGCGACTGTGCATGCCATAAGATATGACGTTATACGTATAACTTTCGCTACAGTCTGGGTGTCTCGACGCACTACATGACGTAACTTTGAGAGGGTGAACAAAAAACCAAATCGATATATGGTCGAGAACTTTCGAAATAAATGAGAATTATGACATTCGAATTTCTGGCATGGCCAGGGTATTCTCAGGCCTAGGCCAAACGTCGAAATTTTCATAAGACGAACCAAACTCTAATTTTGGTCGACCTAAATTAAGTTAAGATGGTCTGTTGGGTCAGACGTCCAACTAAGGACGCGTCGAATCAATCAACTGAATCGGATCAGTAACAAAATTTCTCCCGAACGAGGCTAAATATATATTATCATACAAATTTTTAATTTATTAGTTTAGATCGACCTTTGTCCCGGAGATGATCTTCAGACGTTCTATCCGTCTGAAGCGGAAGGATAGAACATGCTTGTTGGACGATCCAAACTCATTCAGACAAACTTAATTGAGCCAGACGTCGAACTTTTCATGAATTCACTAAGTTTGGTTCGTCTCTTGAAAAAATCGACGTTTGGCCTAGGCCTCAGGGTGCGTTCGCTTGATAGTATTCCAGAATAAGAATACGCAGAAGTGATAAATCTCTTCGATCGAAAGTTTTTGGATTATTGGAATGCTACATTCATCGTTATTGATATCCACCAGATTTCTAGATTTTACTATGCGATGAAAGTCAAAACAGGTGATTTTTGAGTTTATTCCACGTATTCTTATCCCGGCCCGAGCGGCTGCGAAGAAGACTAGGGTATTCTTATTTTTTTCAGTAAATGATTCAATGCTTTTTATGTTTTACGATTATTAATAGAACTGTGTTAGGAATTTTACCAAAATTCTTACAGTAGGAAGTGCGAGCTAATTGAGTGAGACATATAAAAAAATCGCTCAAAACATCAAAAAGCAGGCATTGATAACACCGCAAATACAAAAGAAAGCACGGATGGAGAAACTTGAAGAAGATTAAAACGAATTGAAATTATTATCGGTTTTTGAAAACTTGTCAGGGGCGTAGCTACCTGTAAGCGAGGTACGCACGTGCGTACCTGTTAATAAAATATTAAAATAGTGATAAATAGTAATAAGATAAAATAGTAAAATAAAACACAATAGTAAAAAAGGAACGAAAACATTTATAAAGAGAATTATTTTAAAAAGCACAATTTGACTCAATTCATTTAACTCGATCTGCTTATTTCTCTGAAACATTTTGTTTCCTAAAACAACGGACTGTTTTTTCCACAGCCGAATGCTGATTTCCAGAAAAGCAACGTGATTCATTGGTGGACCGAATTTTGATTGTTATATTTAGAAAAAAGGCGGGAAAATAGCGCGCAAATAGCAAACTGGATGGTATAAGGTGTGAACGCGTTGTTTCCATGCACCTCGGCCTGTCTCATAGTTGGCTAAGCGTTTAGTTTTGTTACACATTCACACAAAATTTATTTATTTCATTGCCTGCCAAAAGCACGTTTACGCGTACCTTACGACGGAGGTTATTCACTCTGTGGCGCTGTCTTCCCAGTCTTCCTCCACATCATACTCTGACTCCTCCTCTGAGTCACTTGGTAGATATTGCACCGCTACAGTGCGCCGGTTTTTACAACTTTCGTCCGCTATGCAAGAGCACGCCCCTGTACAGGCCAAATCTAAATTGCAGCAAGAACAATTGCCTTGACACAGTGAATTCCTGCAGTTACATGTATAGTTATTTCAAAAGGGCTACGTGGAGCAGTATCCTTCGTCGTATTGACCAGTCTTAGATAACAATCTTCTTTGTCCGATCCATGGTGTTCTGGACTCTGCAGATCTTGCATTGCGACCAGCGAGCTTCTCCAGATAAATGTTTGGTAGTTGGCGCGCGTAATGATGCCTAAAACTGTCCGAAGTTGGCGGAAGCACTTCATTTTTTCGTTTTTGTCGTTGGCAAAACATAAGGTTCCGTAGCTCGTCCATGGTTATTGGCTGTTTCAAAAGGCCGAAAGCCAGCCGTTTCAGACGTTACGTCCGTCGTTAACACAATACATTATAATAAATAGATTGAATCCCCAGCTTGTATTAACAACAAATACTAAACAACACGGTGGACGACGGCGGCCAGCCGCGGATTCCGCTTGGCGAAGTGTGTAACAAAAGAACCAGAACTGGGTGAAAGGTGGTAGGTATGGAAAAAAGTCGACAAGGATTCAAAAAAGAAACAATAAAACAGTTGATTAATTTTAAGCTTTTCGTGCACTATCGTTTATTTACCAGACCAAACATGTTAAGCTTAACCACAAAGTCTCCACAAATGTGAATTACGAATCTTCAACTATCAGCTTATAAGTGGCAAGACAGGAGACCAAAGACACAGCAAAAACAGGATCAAATAAGCTATAAAAAGTTCTAGTTCAAAACCTTCCAGTTAGAGAAGCTGTAACTATCTTAGTTCACGACAAAACTATACCATCCAGTTGCTATTCTCATGCACCATATCACAAACAATTTAGTACCACAAAATATTTTACGCTTATTCAACACTACCGGTCAAGTACATGCTTATGAATAATAATAATAATAATAATAATAATAATAATAATAATAATAATAATAATAATAATAAAAATAATAATATTAATAATAATAATAATAATGATAATAATAATAATAATAATAATAATAATAATGGTTTATTAACAGTGTATCCACCTAGTGGCTCCTCACCTGTTAAAAACTACAATATAAAAATATGAAAAACTTTAATATACTACAAAAAAAAAACAAAATTGAAATCTACAAAATAAAAAGCAATAATATCGGACTATATAAGGATATTGTATAAAAATAAAAATGTAATAGAGATTAGTAATAGTAATACAACCCTATATGCAATTTACAAACTATTTACAAATGTTATTTAATATATAGGCATTAACTTGCCTACAGTGTACTTTGAAATCGCTACTGTTTCTAATATTTGCCGGAAGGGCATTAAATAACTTGGCAGCAGAGTCTTGAAAGGTGTCCCTCTCCATTGGTATAATTAATCTTGTTGCTGCTCCTGACTGCAAAGATCGCAGATGTTTAACTGTATCTAGTGGTACGTAAGACGGCCAGCTGGGGGAGTGCAAAGCCTGGTGAATGAGTTTGAGAACGTGGAAATCTCTTCGCTGTCTTACTGGTAACCACCCTATCTTAACAATATCGTTAATGTCATTTACATACCTATTCAGGACAAAACTAGCAGCTACTAGCTGGACACGTTGTTATAAACGTTTTAGTTAAATTTCCGGCAAAGGGTAATAGACAGTGTCACAATAGTCAAGTTTTGACGGCACGTGTTACTTCACTAAGTGCTTTCTGAGTCTATAACCAGCAATCTTCTTAAGTTTTCTTATTATTTTTATTGTTCCGTAACAGATCTTGCGCATGGCTTGCACGTGCTCATCCCAATTAAGATGCTGGTGGAAATGGACACCAAGAAGCTTACTTACATTTACATATTCCAATGTACTATCTGAGATTGTAATAGCTGGTCGGTTCTTATCTAAACTATGCACACGTGACATCTGGCTTGTGGATAGCAACATCGTCTTTGTCTTCTTCCAGTTAAGTGCTAGATGGGAGTCATTAGACCAGGAGCTCACAGTGTTTAGTGTGGAGTTTAGTTCTTGCGCACATCTTTGTAGCTCAGGAGCTGGACAGCTGGAGTATATTGTAGTATCGTCAGCGTATTGAAATGGACCAATCGAGGAAGGGAAATGATCTTGCAGATCGGAAACGTAGAGATTAAATAACATTGGGCCGAGGATCGACCCTTGTGGCACACCGAAACGTACGTTCACTGATTCAGATGTACGATCATCGATCTGTACGAAATGTGACCGGTCACTCAAGTAGCTATTCAACCAGCGCAGAAACGGCTTCGAGAAACCAAGCGTTGATAACTTAGTTATAAGAACCTTGCAGTTGACTGTGTCGAACGCTTTAGAGAAATCGGCCAGTACCATGAGAGTGACCTCACCTTTTTTCATCGCTCTTAGCAAATCGTCGCGCATACCCATTAGCACTGTATTGGTCGAGTGTCCCTTACGAAAGCTAGAAGTTGTATCGCGGAGTACTGATTCAGATTCACATAAGGTGGTCATCTGCAGCGCGACAAGTTTCTCAAAGACTTTTGATAGTGTGGGGAGAATTGAAATGGGACGAAAGTGTCCCTCAGACTTCGGTTGATCTACTTTAGGAATTGGACTGATCCTCGCATTTTTCCACGCCTTAGTAAAACAGTATTTCCTGATACAGTTGTTGATAGTAGCTGTGAGGGGGCCAGAAATGGAATCAGCCACCATTTTAACGAATTTGACAGGGATACCGTCGGGGCCAGTAGACGTGTCAGATCGTAACAATTTCAGCACGCACAGGACCTCACCGTGGGACACTTCTCGGAGCTTGAAATTAGCAGGGCTATCATCAGGTAGAGATTCAATTAGTTCTTCAAAACAGAAAGGTAAGTCACTACTAACAGGTAAAGTTCTCTCGGCAGTACAAGCAAAGAATGAATTTAACTTATCGGGATCCTGCCGCAAGGGTTGCTGGTTAGGTTTCAATATGCGGTGGATAACACGCCACTCCTCCCCCGGTTTATAAGAGGATAACGCCTGCCTTGTGAAGGTCTCGCAAGCCCGACGAATAGCTGCCTTCAACTTGTTTCTGACGTCCCGAAAACGTTCCCAGGACTCCTGAGAGCCAGTCTGGTGGGCTTCCCTCCGGAACTTATTCCGCAGCTGTTGTAGTGACCGTATTTGGCTGTTGTCCATCCAGGGTGCTGGCGGTCTCGTAACTCGCACCCTCCGAAGAGGCCAGGGGCATGTCTCTCGAGACATTCCTTGAACATAGATCCTTGTCAAGAGGTGATTACGAAATTAAATTTTCAGGCCTGGATAAACAAGGCAAATCGTTTTCAAGATTGCGGCCAAAATACGGAATTGCATGCCTCCGAGTATCAGAAAACTCCCAAAGCATAGCTTTAAAAAGAAAATACATGATTGCTTACTTCAAATCCTTTCGCAGAGAGACGACTATACTGAGCTACCTACCTTATTAGGACAAATGCAACATATTCAAAATTGTCCGTAACACACCCACTCATTATCTTTGCAATCGTCTTAATAGTGTACTTGTAAGTTTCTGATTTATATTCTGTATTCCAGTTAACCTCGGCATTGTTTTCTACTCAACGTTTCTTCTGTTCGCTGCCATTTGTACAATTTATATAAATTACTTTTGTTGACTTGTCAATTGAGTACAATTTGGAGTGCGTATTTTGTTTTATATAGACACTGCCCACCTATTTTTGGGGCAGTCAGAAAATAAAATTGTTAATGTAAATTAACCAATAATAATGAAATGAAAAACCATGACTGAATTCTGAAAAGGTGAAACATTCTGTTCAAAGGCCTTGTGCTTCATAAAAATGAAAACACAGCTTCGATGTCTGCCATCGTAGTCAAAACTTCAGCACCAGTCTTTGTTCAGTTCCTGATTCAAGCTGAAGTTGAAGGTCTTGGATGTGCAAGATGTTGCCAGTGGCCGTTACAATGACGTGTATAGAATTTAAGGTGGGAAGAAGGCCTTAGTTTAAGTGAGCATGTCCAGCCACTTTTAAGCCCTGTTACGCGGATCACGTTTTCCTGACTCAAATAAAAGTTCAGTAATTTTGTAATTCTACAATCTCGTTATACGCATGATCACAACGTTATGAGGGCCAATGCATGACCACCTTGTGAAGTTCTGAAGTCCCCACTACTTATCTATCTACTCAGTTTTTTTTCTCCCGCATAACCTGCAAGCAAGCTTTTTGGTGTTCTGGCGGTGGGGCGAAAAAAAGGGATAGCTTGCAGTCACGTTTCAGGCATTTGAATTCCTCCTCCAGTGCCTCCTATGGCTCCCCGTTGACTGAGCAGTCAGATTTTAGCCAATCAGCATGGAGAGGAAATGAGCGTCGAAAAATTCTCAAGAGAAGAACATTGAAAAAGTGGCAAACCGCCGCTAACGCCTGCTTGAGCGAGATATTTGGGTCAAGATAGTTTGGAAACATTGTGGCCAAACTTGAGCTCAAAATATTGTTCCTTCAAGAGTGTTTTGAAACGAGCAAGTCCTAAAAAAACTAATAATATAATATTCATACAAATTTTCGCCTCAAAAGGGTTCTTGTTTTTGTGATAGAGTACGCTTGAACTTCCAAGCTTTTGCGTGACGCGGCATTTACATGACGACCAAGAGAGCTGTCATGCAGTTTAAAACATTGACTTGTTTCGGCGATTTTTTCTATCTGAATAGTTCATGTATTAGAAAAAGTATTACTTTAATTCTTATGAGTTCCTCGAGAGATAAAGTTACGCTTTTGTAGCAAAATTCGGCGACAGATGTTTCTGTTGGTTTCCATGTTGGTGCCCTTCCGGATGGGCACCAGTATGGCGTTTCCATACAAATCTCTATAAATTTGGGTAAAACATTTCTCCGGATATCTCGTATAGGAACTATTGCCCTGACCTGAATCTTGGCGAGGCTCTTTGCATATTTACCTCCTTTCTTTGCCCAGATTCTGGACTGTATCTCTCGAATCTACTGAACGGTTTTGATTTTTATTTTGATCTATTTCGAATTGCGTGACACTGAAAACCAGAAATAGCAACCAGCAATGTCACCCCTTGCAGTTTCTCACGGTAATGACGTCATTACCAAATTTTATCTCCGCCAATCAGCATTTTGCATCGACTTGTTCGATGCAGATATTCAAATTCCTGAGACATGACTGCAAGCTTTGCTTCCTTTTTCGTCCCGCCGCCAGAGCGCCCCGGAGAGCCTGCTGGCAGGCTATATCCTGCAAGATCGGTGCTACTAAATGCTCAAATAGGCCATACTACCTACCTTGCCGTCGGTTTCGGTTTCTTCCTGAAAATTGGAAAAGTAAAAGGTTCATTACTCATAAAAGCAAAATCCTGTGCAGAAGGAAGTAACTCGGGGGAGTGCACGCAGTTATAACTAATACAGAAATGGAGGCCATAAAAGAAATTATTTTCTACTCTCTTCCAAAAATAAATAAATAAATAAATAAAATAAAAAATAAAGTCATTTCTTGATAGATTGTCGCATTCATTTCCGTGTTTCGTCTCACTTTTTTCCTAGCTGAATACGACGGCGACTGTTGGGCCACCAAAGGCGACTGATGTAAAGCATTTAACTTAAAATTTGCGAGCCATGTGTTGTTCCATAATAAATAAATTAATATCATAGGTGACGGATTACTCCTTAATTTTGGCGCGAAACTTCAGCGTTAATTTATAATTTCACATGTGAAATTACAAAATTGCCATGGCAACCCTTCCGTGCGTCTCAGTGTCAAGATGGCGACGAAGTTTTAAAATGCCGTGAATGAAGATGTCAGGGCACAAAAAGACGCTTTAGATAACCTGAACACACAAGAGAACATCAAGAAGGATTCTAACAGGTATTTTGCCGAAAAAGTCTGAAAAATTCTGAACTTTATAAGCCAAATTTAAGGTCTACTAAACATTTGAGAGAGTGGAGTTCTCGATCGATACGATCCAGGATAAATATGTCAAAAATCCAAGATTGCTAACGTAATTCGTCACCCATGATATTAATAGGTAATCAAATGGTATACTCGTGAAATTAGGAATAATTTCACTTGCGTTTTGTCCAAATCCTAATAATTTCCGTCGCCTAAAGGCTCGGGAAATTTTTAGGATTTGGAGAAAACGCGCGTGAAATTATTCCCTAGTTTCACTCGTCACCATTTGATTACACATACAAATTCCGTCTTTTTGCAGTCTTCCTCAATAGAACAACTGTTCAACGCGGCTCCGTTATCTGTTTAAGGCGAGTCATCGCAACAAAAAGTATAATTCGTTTTCTTATTTCTTGAAAACTTTCAAACTTTTCTTACAATATAACGTTTGAGGAAAGGCGGGCTTTTATTCTAAAACATAATTAGTTATATAGAAGTCTGAAAGGTTTGAACCCAGGAGTCATTTTAAAAGTAGGTTGAGTTTGATCGTCCGGTTGAACGTGGTCCTGAAAGGACTGTTGTTGTTGACAGTGACTGACGTTTCTACAGCCTGTGCGGTAGTCAACTGCAGCGTCAAAGTGAGTTGTATCACGTCAGTTGCTGGTATTATACTCTGATCAATAACCTGAGTATAATACCATCAACTGACGTGATACAACTCACTTTGACTCTGAAGATGACTACCGCACAGGTTGTCAAAATGTCAGTTCAGTCACTGTCAACAACAACAGTCCTATTCAGGACTACGTTCACCTGGACGATCAAACTCAACCTACTTTTGATAATTAGTTAGATTGGTGACTGCCAATTAGCGTTGGAGCGGCGACTGTGTTAATCTTAAAAACGCCTACCTATGTCTTGACGTCATCACTAGCAGTTGCCTAGTGCTCACCTGGTACTAAAAACAGACCAAAGTCCTGATGTCGGATATAACTGATTCCTTGTTTTAGTAAACACCGAAGTAGCACCAATTGAAAGTTATTTCAGACATTAGTATTTTTCGCCGTTGGATCATATCAGTTTCAGATAAGAGAGGGTCTGTCTTATAACAAGGGAGGGGAATATTACATTTACACCAAAACTTTACGTTTTAACATGAACACCAGTTTTGCTTAAAGATAACTTGTGGCGAACCTTTTTTTTCAACAATTCCCTCCAGTGCGCTGCAAATTTTCCTTCGTAGTCTTCTCTATTTAAGGCCTTCTCATACACCTCTAGGCATTGTGTAACCTTTTCTTGTTCCAGGCTTGATATAGCAGAACGAAATGTACGCAGGATCTTGCTAACTTTAGAACGGAATTCTTTCATTTCGTCGTCTAGCACTCCCCCTTTTGTTATGTAAAATGACACAAGTCTCTGTGCTTCATTAAGATCGTCAAAGCGGCACTCTATCTCATCTATGTCGCATTCGTGTACAGGAACACTTGACACTTTACCTAGGTTGGGGTAAACGTTTTCTATTGGTTGAAGTTCAATCTAAAAAGAAAACACGTGTACATTAAAATGAGCCAAATGTAACATACCGCAAAATTCCGAAAATAAGCCCCTCCATGTATAAGCCTCCCAAACCGGTAACGCAAAAAACCCTCCGTTAAATCGCCCCTCCGAATATAAGCCCCCCGGGGGCTTGTACTTGGAAAATTGCCCTCAAATACAAAGTAGAACAAAGCAAAAACGGCAAATTTACTTCCAACTATAAGGCTTGCCCAATCGATTTTGAGACGCAAATTTCCCTCCGTAGATAAGCCCCTCCGAATATAAGCCCCACCAAAAATAAGCCCTTCAAAAAGGGCCTTTGAAAAATATAAGCCCCAGGGCTTATTTTCGGAATTTTACGGTAATGTTCAATTTATTTATATCATGTTAAGCAAATCTAACACGAAACATTTTCAGTAACAACCGTTTCTTAAATAACCTGTGATTCTTTTGGTGGATCAACTTAATTGAAAAAGTCGGCCCGACGTTTCCAAGTTCTGTTGGAGATTTTGGAAGGCTCTTTTTGTCTGTTTAAATCTCAGCCATCGTTTGGTAGTTGGCGCAGTTTTGTATTAAGAATCGTTCTATAGTGATTACAGAAAACTTTTTTGGGGTTAATCATTTTTGAAATTGTTTGCCCTTGAAAATTTTACGTGGATTTACATTGTGTCCTCTCATCAGCGGCCGTCGGTACTGGCAGCGGCCGAAAGCCGAGAATGAACGACTACTTTTTTCCACAGTGAGTGATGGAATCTTTCCTCATAGGTCACAGAACCATTTGTTGAGTTATTTTAGAGGTTGCTGGCTCTTGGAAAATTTTTTTTTGTGCTCAGAGTATGTGGACATAATATGTAAGTGGCTGTCGAGTTGGCGGCGGCTGTTTTTAATAAACGATTACAACAGCATGGCCGTGAGTTTCGAGAAACTCAACTTTTGGCGAAAGAAACGTTTGTAGGATTTGGTTAGATTACTTCTTGTATTTATCTTGATTCGCCGCAAGGATTATGCTCTTCCAGCTTGTTCTTGACGGACTTAGAGGGGCACTAGTTTGATCCTGAGATGTCATGTCACTGAACCCACGGTTTGTGTTCGACCATGTTTGCTCGGATTTTTGGAAAACAGCAGAGTTTACTTTCCATCATTATTCACGGATTGCTAAATACTAGAATGGAGTAGTATACCAATGATTCTTTGTTCTGTTTTTCTCGTCGTCCGCAGGGTGATTCGGCATGATCGAACAGTTTTGCGCGATCTATGTGTGTGTTTCCCAAAGATCAAAACAAAGACATCAAAAACAGCGTCGCTTTTAACACATTCCAATGCCGGTATTCTAAAACGAGGAATTATGGCACAAATTCGATAATTAAGGGCTGGAATTGCCAGAAGAACATAAAATACCTGGTTAAAATAAGGTTATCAATACCTAATTTTACCAAATTATAAGTGGGACTGTCAACGAAATAGCATAATACACGTTATTTTTTCCATTTTTTTGTTAAATGAGACATGTCACAAGAAGCAGGGTTTTATTAAAGAATGACCAAGTTCCTTGCTTTCAGGGACTACTACTGTTATAATGGATACTAAACAGAAAATTCAACAGGGCCTACAACAAGTCTCTAACGAGAATTTCTACAAACCTCTTACTCAACCTATTGTATCCGAGACAGCCACTAAAGCCATAACAATTATCAACGCTCTTTTTACGAACGGGAATATTGACCAAATGACCACCGCCTGGTTGGCTCAGTTGTGAGAGCACTTGTCTGGTTCATGCGGGGCGTAAAAGAACCCACACCACTGTTCGAAAAGAGTAGGGGACGTAGGTCTCCGTGAACAAGCAGAAGCGAGTTGCATTGAAACTTTCTTGTTTGTGTTTTCCAGCTTTTCGCGAAGCAAAAAGGTTTACAGGTCAAAAAGATGCTAAATCACAACCTGTTCCGCCCTTTTTTTATCTTTAAGCACCGTGACAGTAGTGATTTGCTTCCAAACATTAGTAACTGTTGGATCTATTTTTCTTTGTATGAATGGAGTGGTCAGACAAACATATGATTTGGTGCTATGCCGACTATTTACAGAAAACCGACACATACCGACCGATTACTAGACCAGTCTTCGTACAACCCGACCTCTCACAAGGCTACTACTATCCGGACTCTGACGAGACGAGCGCAACTAGTTTACGAGTCACCTGACAGCCTACAAGATAAGACTGATTATCTTAACAACATTTTTAGCAAGAACAATTACAACACGGACTTTGTTAGACGGAACACCCACAGTAACACTGATTCCAACACTCGGACCAACTCTGGCCCTGTTACGACAGCGACTATACCGTACATCAGAAGCACCTCTGAAACTATTGCACGTACATTACAACCTTACAATGTACGTGTTGCACACAAACCGATAATTAACCACTTTACGACGACTGCTTACTTATGTCAAGGACAAAGACAAACCGGAGGACAGACAGGGAGCAGTAATATACAAGATCAAATGCTGTGACTGCCAGGCTTCTTACATTGGTGAAACCGACAGAAACGTTAGCACGCGACTGACCGAACACAAACGAGCGACGAGGAATGGTGACGTCAACAATCACATTGCTGAGCACCATTTACAGACGAAACATCAAATTGACTGGGACTCTGAGACATGTATAACGTATTCTACAGACTACTATCAACGTGTTACTTTAGAGAGCTGGTTTACTAACTTAGAACAAACGCCACTGAATCGTGGCCAACAGTTACCAGCGCCGTACAAACGACATATTGACGAGATCAAGCAAAACTAACTATAAGCTACGAGAGAACGACTGGAGAACCGACAATTCGACTAAAATAGACAACTGTTTAACTTTGACAATAGACGGATCGAAACGCACCAATTACTGATTACGAGTCTTCATAGCCAATAACATCACGGCTTAACTGACAGACGACCAATAACATCGCGACGTAATTGACCAATCAGATCAATAACCAGAGTATAATACCATCAACTGACGTGATACAACTGACTTTGACTCTGAAGATGACTACCGCACAGGTTGTCGAAACGTCAGTCACTGTCAACAACAACGGTCCTATTCAGGACTACGTTCACCCCAGGTGGTGTACGCACTACGATCGCTAAGCATCATGGGCGGTATTCAAAATCTGATCATTTGTGTCAAGATGGCGTGGAGTAACCATCTCGACTGCGGAGTGAACATTCGTTAATTACGCTGCAGAAATACACTATTTTGCTTTGAATCTCTTCCGGGAGCTTTCGAAAAACAAAGTCTGTCGAATTCTCAAGAAAAAAACAGCCTCATTCCGTTGATAAGTGTATTCTGGTGTATTTTGTTCGTAAGCACTTGCATCCTGTTTGCAACTGACCGAGAAAAGTCGGCACAGAATCGCATTGTTCAATGCATCAATCATGAAAAGCACTGAAGGTAAGACCCGCAGTTCGCTGAACATTTTGAACGCACCGTGAAATCAGTGCAATCAGTGCTAAGAGGTACTGATATGCACAGCTGTGATATACTCATAAAATACTAGGACGGTATTCTGAAACACAGTAAGCTTACTTTCTTTTATCATTCAGCATTGCAAGATGTTCTCTTGCTAGGTATAATAAGAGAAGTTGAGGGGGTCATCTTTTCAAGGACTTAGTTCTCTGTTGGCACCAAGTCTGCATTTCGTTTTGTTTAACATCTGTATTTATCATAACGTGAAGACAAGTAAATAAAGTGGAGAGTATTTGTGAACAAGGATTGACTTGTGTCCTCTTTATAGATAATATTGAGCACCTTTATTCAAGCAGTACTGCAAATTTGCATATATATTTCCTATTGGTATGAGTCATATTTGTGATTACAAAGCCTGATGCAGTCAATAGATTTTAAAAGCTAGTCAGCCAGTATTTGTTTAATGATTGTGTCAGTGTGTACAAACACATGTTATTACATATTTTTTTGTATTATAAAAACTCTTCAAAATGTGAAATTCATACATGTTGACAAATATCCTGTAATCAGGGCTGAGGCAACATAGCGGGAGACCCGGGGGGAGGAAGGAGGAAGGAGGGAGGGAAATGCCTGCCAGGAGACTATTGTTTTTTGCATTATGAATATCCACCAGGTGAATGTTGAAATCACTCCCTCCTTCGCTTCACTCTTCACATTTCTCTCGCGTCCAAAACCCCTTTCCCTTTCCTTTCAGATGCCTGCTACAGAGGCTAGTCATCATTGTATAAGCAGTTTGTTGCCTAGCTGCGCTGGCAGTATTTCTCAGCAGTCAAATCAGTAATCAAATTCATGATACCTTGAAACTGACATAGTCATAACATCCACACAACAACACACACTAGTCTTGGAAGTAGACTATGATTTTGTTTTCTCAAGAGTAATGTGCATATTTCTCTGAATAAAAGTGCAAGCTTGGTGGATTTTATGAAATTCTTCCTCTCCACTTCACTACTCTTGCATTTCTCCCAAAAATCATTTTTCATAGAGCATGGCTGTTTTCAAAATGCACAGGGCTTAACTGTATAATCAAACTTATCATTTAATTTAATGCCTGTAATTCTTATTCTACTTATTTTATACCTGCATAAAGGGAATCACCTGTATGACTGCAATTTTACTAAGTTTTTTTAGTCCTATTACAAAAACAGATATTCCTACATACAGTACTCATCAGCCTATTTATGTACCAATTTGGAACATTTTATGCTCACCTAATGCTATTGTTTGGAGGAACCAGTCGCCGCTTCCCTGCTATTTCGTGATTAGCTTGTGATTACAACAGTAACACTTCCAGTAACATGTCACATTCCTCTTCGCGAGGCTACATTTTCCCATGAAAACATGCAGGTTTTGATTCGGAAAAAGTATCACAAAACGTGGGGCGCGTTGGGGAGCGATAAAAAATTAGCGTAGAACAAGGTTTGCAAAAACACTTTAAACTAACTTCTACTTTCGTCGGGCAATACAATGGAAATTATAGCTTCTTAAAAAGTGGGTTCAAATTTCATGCTCTTACAGGAGGAATCTTCTTGTTCCATGTTTTAGATTGAAATGAAGAATAAAGGTTTGTTTTCTTCACAGAAAAAATCTAAACAAATATTAGCTTATGAAATTGCGAAAAACGATCTAAGGAAAGAATTATATCTATTGAAAAACAAAGCATATAACCTGCGAAATTTCTCGACCTTCGCCGCCATCTTGAAAATTTCGCATCCACAATGCATCGCAATCGTAGTGCGCACACCACCTGCGTTCACCCGGACGATCAAACTCAACCTACTTTTGAATCTAGACTATGTTTTTGCTGACGACACTAACTTACTATAAGCCGACAATCTCGAATCAAAAGTTTGCGAATGGCTGATTGCGAATAAACTCTCCCTTAATACAGTCGAACCTCTCCTTACGGACACCTCTCTAATACGGACAGTTCACTTGGTCCCGGGAAAATGCCCATACATTCTTTGTAAAAATAACCTCTATAATACGGACCCTCTATAATACGGACAACGGACACGAAATCTCGGCCCCAGAGAGAAAATTCATACAAACTGAACCTCTTTATTACGGCCACTCCAATGATGACAGTTCTTATTCAACACGATTTCCTGTTTGTCGTTACATATCAGAGTGTAATCAATTGTCTCATTGTTCATACGATAACAGTATCATGTTAATCGGTAAAAATTATACTATCGACATGTCATTGCCATTTATCATCAAGATTTCTTATTCTTGCCAGTATGTTTTTGGAATTGTACAGCTTGTATTGTAATGATTTGCACTGTCCATTAAACAATTCAAATGCACCTCAAAGCCTTTTTTGGGCCAATTTTGACTTAAAGAACACTTAATACCATCAATGGAGCCTTTAAAGTGACGTAATATTCATGACCTCTATACAACGGACTCCTCTCTAATACGGACACTTTGCTCTGTCCCTTCGGTGTCCGTATTAGAGAGGTTCGACTGTATGTAAAAAAAAAACTAACTTCGTTATCTTTCACCCTTATCAAAAACTTCTAAATAATGATTTAACCTTAAAGGTTTATGATAACCATACACGTTGACAATTTGCTTTGGAACACAAAGATTAATATATAAAATATTTAGGGGTTCTAATTGACAGTCACGCATCTCACCTGGAAGTATCATATTAGCCTCATTGCTTCAAAGATAAGCAGAAATATTGGAATCTTTGCGAGACTGAGGCATTTTACGCCATTTTCAACACTTGAACATGTTTACCGGTCACTTATTTATCCATATCTGTCGTATGGTCTTGTCGCCTGGGGCCTAGCTGCTTGATCCCACCTAGAAAAAATTGTAGTGCTCCAAAAAGGAGTAGTTCGTCTGATGAACTTTGCCAAATTCCGAACTCATGCTATTCCATACTTCGTTTCATATAATATAATGCCAGTATCCATGCTATACTTCAAGCTCTCATCTGCCCTAATGCGTGATGTCTCTTATGATTCTGCACTGCCTAGCGTCAATGGAATGTTCACTCTCTCAAGTCAAGTTCACAATTACAACACCCGATCCTCTTCAGCCGGTAACTTTTATAGGAAATACTCTAGACTGAATCATCACAAACTCTTTTGCTCGCGTTGGCGCTAAAATTTGGAAAAGTATTCCTGAGAATTTGAGAAAACTTCCAAAGCATGCCTTTAAGAAACAAATACACAATCTATTACTACTTGATCTTCAAAGACAGGATGGTTATGCTGATATAGACACCCTTATTAATGAAATTAAAAAAGGATCATCTTAATCCAATGTATTGTAACCTTTATTTATCTACTTATTTAGAAATACATATTTATTCATTCGTGTCGTTATTCTTTTCAACCTCTTTTTCCTTGATGTTCCAGATCTCTTTTATTTTCCTTGTAAAATGTCTTAAAATGTATCAGTTCCCGTATGTAGAGTACCCATACTACCTGCCTCGAATAACTTTAGCTAAATGTGGGTAGTGGGTATGTTTAATGTTTTTCATTGCTTTTGATAAAGTTGTTTTGCTGTTCTCAAAAAAAAAAGCAGAGTGTCATTTTGAACTTTTATCAGGGCTGTCTCGGTACTGTGGAAACCTTTGGAAGCTGACTGAAGAGGTTCGTCTAAGTTGTTGTCAGTTAGGCAATCCTTCAATTGGCAGGCAACAGCTTTCTCATTTATCTTGGACACAAACTTCAAATTCGAGATAAAATTCGAGTACTGTTCGGGATCTAGGAAGTCTTTCTTCACCTTTGGTTTAACCATAGCTTCCTTGAGTTGAGCAGGCATGTACGCTGATTGGAGCGACATATTGTTGATGAAGCTGGTTTGGATCAGTAGAAGGGTCATCTCGCACCCTTTTAGTATTTATGATGAGACTAGATCAAGCTCACACAGTTGCTTACTGGCAATATCGAAATCGTGATCTACTACCTTTTCTGTCACCCTTCGGAACTCTTTAGGTTGAGCTCGTGTTATCCTCTCCTCATTGGAGTGGGACTGGGTACCAGAGGTAGGTTCTTCAGACAACTCATTTCTAATTGTGACTATTTTATTTTGGATAAAATTGGAAAAAATGAGTTCGCTATCTCAGTTGTAGAGGACCATGTTGGACGAAGGACGAGGTTGGATAAGGTCTCTCAGCTGGTTTGCGATTCAATCATTTGTCGACTGCTCAAAAGGACCTTTTGATTTGATGCATTTTCTGAGATAATAGAGGAATAGTAAGAAGCCTTAGCCTTCTTCAGCATGTTCTCCACAACCAGACATTGTTCAACGAACGTTTGTCTGTCTACACTTAGCCTGGACGCTCTCCAGCGGCGCTCAAGCTTCCCACGTTTCCGTTCAGCCTTGCCAATGTCCTCGTCGTACCACGGTGACGACGAACGAAGAGTGATCGTGCGCCGTTTTAATGGTGCCAGTGTATCCTGTAAATTCCTTAGTGTCCTTTCATATTCCTCTAAAAGACCACATGCCTCGTTGTAACTGCGCATCAGAAGGTTTGATTTTCATTAAATCTTAATTAAATTAATTAATCTTAATTAATTAAATCTTAATTAAATAGTTCCTCATTAAATCTCTCCATATTGACAGAGCGAAGTTTGCGGTACTGTATTTAAGCTCGGTCCAGAGGTGGTTTATTCACGCGTATTTGACCGTGTACAGTTAAGTGATTAGCGAGCATTGGATTTCGCATTTCAATACCATATACCAGTCCAGTTCATCCCCTGCTCTCGTTATTATCAAGTCCATATGGTAATTAAAATCACCGACTATTAGCAGGTTGCCTGGAGGAACAACTAGCCGTTCAGCAAGAGAGCAAAATCCCTCGAATAAAATTATGATTTGCTTTTGATGGCGGTGGTCTGTAGATGGTAACAATTCTCATGCAGATAGTAGAGCATTTGGCTAAAATATCAATGTTTTTGAAAGACTTAAACTTGTTTCGAGTATGTTTCTTCACTTGGATGCGTTTATTTAACAGAAGACCTACCCCGCCACCACGAGAATTCTTTCGTGAAACATGGTACGAGAATTGATATCCACTGGGGCAAATCTCAGCGGCCGAAAAATTGTCATGATCGTTTAGCCAAGATCATTCTCGGTCGCGTAATCTTTGAGAGCTAATTCTTTATTATGATTTGATCTAGTGTTCAGTAAACAGAACTCGATAGGCACGGAACCACTTTGTAGTCTAATGTTGGAGTGAGAGGAAGTAGCGCATTTGACGGGATTAAGGTTTTAGGGATCACTAGTCTTCGTCGCACATAAAAATGTCCGTCTTAGAAAGTTGCCGTTATAACGCATATGTACATTTAGGTTTTTCTTTTTTGGTAAGATTTTCAGTTCGCGTTTATTACTATAAAATTCACAAAACCGTGAACACCAGAAGTATTTATGGAATGTTATTGTGTTGCAAGGAAACACCCATGCCGAATAAGGTGTGAGAAAACTAAATCAGCAGCGGTAATTAGTTTGTAGTTTTGAGGTTTGCTCTCGTGTTCTGAACTTTGTTGTGATTGGTCACTACACAATCAACATTCCTGAAATTTATCAGTGTTTCACGGTTTTCTGAGTTTGGCAGTAATTCTGTGTTATCCTTTGTTAAAAATTGCTTTTAGTGAATCGTACAGTAATAAAGACGAATTCAAATTGTACCTGGAGTTTTATTTACATTATTTTTACACAAGCTCGGATTCCTTTGTTCTTTTCGGGGGGAATATATTACATAACCCCCGAATCAACTGTCTGAAAAGCTGGGTGCGGCTTTGATTATATATTGTTTGAAGGGAAGAGCGAGGCCAATAAACAGCTAATTAAAATGCGAGGGGATTATGTATTAATATGCAAGGGGGATAAGTGACTTATTCCCCTTGCATATTAATACATAATCCCCTCGCAGTTCAATTAGCTTTTCATAAAGAAAAAATTCACAAATGTTTATTGGAAATATTAAACACGACGCTATAATTACTAAAATTAAACTGAGCTGCGTTTCTTTTGCGCCATATTCACGGATTTTCTTAGTTGCTGGTTCATCGATTTCCACGGCCAAAACGACAGTTCGAAATTGAACAGCGTCTTTAAAATTCTACAGTTCCACGAAAGTGTCGCTGTCATGGTAAGGAGTTCTGTTCTTTAACCAGTCATCCCAAACTCGTGTACTGTCTCCATGAAGACATGTAGTTGACCTCTTTGGGTTTTGTGGTATTCATGCTTCATTCCTCGACTGAATTTCCTAGTCAGGTACAGTAGTGATCCCTAGCCCGGAATCTTCTGACTGTAAACATGCAGGTCGGTCGAAAGATCCTCGGTGCGAAAATTGAAATTGTCAACTGCTTGCTCGTTTTCTGCACCCGCAAATTAAGATTCAAATTGTTTTCCGAAAGCTCTTGCAGTACCGCCACTGAAGCTGCCTAAGTTGGAGTTATAAACGGCTCTACTTCTGGCTCTGAATCGCTCGACACCGCTAGGCTCTTTAGGCTGTTTCTAACATTCACTGCGAACAACTAATTTGAAATGCGGCTTTGAAAAACTAACATAATTAAAAAGCCGAGAAACTTGTGAATGCCACCAGTGCCAGCATGGAGTGTTAAAAAAATAAAAGAAAGATGTACAATAGAGGCATTTTTCGTCAATGTATTTTTGCATCCCTTGAGGAATCCTCGCTTATGTAAAGATAAGCCGTTTATCCGCCTTCAGCTCGTGGTTATGTGATTTATTCCCCTCGGGCAACGCACGGGGGGAATAAATCACGTAAAACGTTGACTAACCACTCTTTTAAGAATCAATAAAAAACATTTACCTTAATGGGAACTCCCAGACCATCATTGATTGTTCTCAATCTGGATGGGAACTCTTGAATAAGTTTCACAAGGTCTTCCACGTTCGTTGGATTTTTATCTGGTAGATCTGTGGCATAATACTCAATGGACAAATCGTTTGCTTTATCGCAATCGGATGTCAGCTTATTTAACTCGGCCTCTAATCCGGCAGTCACAACTCCTGCAATATCCAGACCTGCATCCAATTTACCTTTGACGTTTAAGCTATAAATAATGACAATAATAATAAAAAACTGAAATAGAAAATGATTCAGTTCAAAGGTTAGTTTTTTTTGCACTGATGCAGATAACCAATTTGTTTTTACAATAACTGAATTATTTATCGCGGGCTGATTAGCTATTTATTTTTGACCAATAAGAGGACAGACACATAAAATTTAATTTATGCAAGACGACTCATTTGCCGAACGGATACCAAACTTCGATTTTTTTCTTTAATTTAGTTTCGTTGAAGATTTACTTTCTCACTACTAAGAAAAATAGCCAAATAGCTCTGATGTAAGACCTGCATCCTGTTCGGATTCTCTACAAAACGGCTCAAACACAGGAAACTGAACAAAAAAACTTAGTTTCCAAAAGCGGAGACGGCTTTTAAAAGTCTTAAAAGAAATTGTACAGCTTTAAAACTGCGATTTAGATAAGCTTTTAATGTTCCACATAGTTTTAAAGTTAGAAAAAGTAAGAAAACATTCTGAAAGTCTAGTTTATTCAAAATAAAGGCATTAATTGTAACAGTAGTTTTCTTTTGACAAGTACCGAGTGTTTTTTCTGATCCGTCTTTCCGAAAGTAAAACAAACTTTTTGTACAAACTTGTGAAACTAATTGTGAGTACCTGGTTAGTTGAATTGAAGACTACATGCGTATAAAACCTACCTATCGGTTTGATTGTACACATACAGCTCACATAGCTGAATGGCGTTCAGGACGACAAACATTTTGAACTGAAGTAAACAACAGGTACACGGTTTCTGTTCGAACTGTTCGGTTAGCAAGTTTTCAAGACTGCCTGGCTAGTTGCTCTACAGACAGTTTAACCGTATATCGCTTCCACTTGTTCGGTCAACGGCTCCAAAATCTTTCCTTGTAATAATTTTTAACCTTGGGCTCGTTTACGACTTTATACTACCCCAAAATGCCTCTATTTTTAAGAAACTCCGTTACTTGTTTTTAGTAGCAAATCCCAAGGGACAAAATTTATTGACAATAGACCGATTGCAAATATGTCGACGATCTCACCAAAGCGAGGCTTTTCAGTAGCAACTGTTGCTAAGGGCTGGTCGCTTGTTTATATGCTAATGCGAGTCCGTTATCTTGTTGTTTTTTCACTCTGGAAACAATAAAAAAAAACTTTCAAGAAGAAGTCATCGTCGGTTCGTTGTGTTAAAATAAAGGTCAGCGCTTTTTACTTTGCCTATATTATACAAATCGGAACGTAGATGATAGAAAAAAATCACGATTGCGATGTACTTATGTGTGAACTCATATTACATTTCCGACGTTGAACTTGAACTTCTTGAAAATGTTTTAGACTCAGTTTCACTGTATGTTCTTTTTACCGAACAGTATTAAGTTCATAATGGATAGGCCTGTGGAAAAGATGTATGTGAGGGAATTAAAAGAAATTATTTTTTAGGAAAAAGTGAGCCTGAAAGGTTTAACAGTGAAGGACCAACTTGTTGCAAAGTAAGCAGCGTTTTTAACCCTCTGTTTTATATGATTAAATACACTTGAAAACCTTTGTTTTTTGTCTGAGTGATTGCAAGTTTAAAATTAGCGTCCCTTGTTGCTTTTTTTTGTGCAGAGTGAAGGAAGTACTTCAAATGTGTACAGATGATCGCGGGCAAAATGATCAAAATAATCAAGCGACCGCCGCTGAACTTCGTGCTCGAAGCAAAAAGAGCGACTCAGATCTTGTTAGGAAGAATGAGGAAAAGTTTAGATTTTGTCCCTCTGAGAAGAATATGGATAAAATACTGGACAATCTTCCTCCATTCACGTATACTAAAAAAATAACATTGTGAAATATGTCCGAAACTCCGGTAAAAACATTCAGCATTCCCCGGACTACATGGTAATGAAGCCGTTTGAACGTGGTGTCAATTTTTTTATTGAAGGATACCTTCATAACGTCGGGGCCAAGAATCACAAAGAGAGCAAAACCTTTTATTTCAGAGCCCTTTGCTACCGAAGTCTACGGAAAAGTGAACCCCCACATAGAATAAGATTAGCAATCTCAACCGAGCAACCTTACGATGTACTTGCTTCACGGCCTGCACCTGTGTCTCTGGATCTTTGGGGTTTTGTAATCATGCCGTAGGCCTAATGTATCTAGTTTCCCACTATTCCATAACAAAAGCTAAAATGGTCCACGATGACTTACATGTGAACCTTAAATACAATGAATGAAAAATATCGGGCAGTCAAAGTATCGCGATCGCTACAAATGACTGTGATCGCTGTGCGTCAGTTGATCGTTCAATTTAGCATAGAAAAACAGTATCCAAAGCGTGTATACCAGATTGAAACTTTTTTCAGCGAAGAAAATTGACTTATTTTTGTCGAATTTAAAGGAAAAGACGCCTGAGAAACTGCAGTCTTTCCAGCAACGGCACAGGTAAACACAGGCAATCAGCCCCTAGCAACGGTTGCTACCGAAAAGCCTCGCTTTGGTGAAATCGTCGCCATATTTGCAATCGGTCTATACCATTGCGTTAGTTTTAGTTGATAAATTTTTCTGTCTTTTCTTCATTTTTATCGGCAATGTGACTTTTTTGTGCTTTTGGTATTGCAAAAAACAAATTGCCGCCAGATTTTTTATGTGTCTCTTCTCTTACTGATGGTTGAAAATGATGTCATAACATTGTCAAGGTGTTGTGGATCCAACACTTTGACGATGTTGTGACCTCATTTTATCATCAATAATAGGACACATAAAAAAAACTGGCGTTAGTTTCTTAATTCAGCATCAGTGATAAAATTAAGCTTGGCAGATCTTGTTAATATCCTTTATTATTCATTCAAAATATTTCCCCAATTCTGATTGGCTAAAAGCACACGCATAATTCACCATAGCCAGTTAATAGGGCCATTTATACGAGGAAAAATAAGACGCGAACTTTCCGTATAAACGGTACATTTAGTCTAAAATAAGACGCGACTTAGCTAAGACGCGTCTTATTTTAGACAAAATGTACCGTTTATACGGAAAGTTCGCGTCTTATTTAAGACGCGTCTTATTTTTCCTCGTATAAATGGCCCTAATGATGACCAAATTTGGAAGAATTTTGTGTTTAACGAGGAAAATATGCAGCCCGCTACAGGTTAAGAGCGACTTTCTGGAAATACCATGATTAGGTGTGCAAGATGAAAAAAAATCAAAATCCCCCAATGTTTGTCACAACAAAGCCCTTTGGAAACTATTTTAGGAAATAAAAGACTCAGTTCGTTTGACTTTATATTTTCCAAAATAATCAATTTGTTTTAGTTTTCACCTTCGAGAGGCCTTCAAACCACCGAAAAATGGGCGTCATATCCTCGCTTCGTGAATGGAAACGGAAACTAATACCATGACTTTTCTTATATTAAACAATTTCCTGATCCTTCCTTTGTATCTAAACGTTGTTACAATTTCAAAAGATTTCAATCTGATTTTTTAATATATTTTTTTTCAAAATTACCCTCTAAATCAGTATTATCGCGACTTTCAATTTTGCCATTTTTCATTGGCTAAAATCCCTTCCTGGTACATGGCTTTCATTAGAAAAATGGTATTCCAGAGAAAGAGCAATGCTTCCCCTATCAATCTATGAAATAAAATTTTGGGGCAATTGAAACTGCGAGTTTTTACAACTGAAAACATTTACGGTACTCGCGTGATTTACGACCTTTGAACTTGCAGTTGTATTGATGAATACAAGCGAGATCTTAGACAGCATTTGAAACTCTGGCACAAATTCGCCTCTTTTCCGCCAGTTTAAACACCAAAAATGATTCTAGATTTCACGGTGGCAACTTTTCAAAAGGAAAAGCAATTTTACTGTGCGACTTCTTGACTATAACACTTCCCTTATGTGCCTACTTGTTTACTTTTGTCTTATTTGTACAGTTATTATTATGTACAAAACGCCTTTAGTGTTGGTAACTATTCTTTAAAATGCTTTCATTTCCCATGAAACAAATCGTTATAGGTTTAAAAAAGGCAAACATTTTGACCTGCCTCACATTTTTTGACAACAGACCCGAATCCTTTACTCCCTTTAGCGAATCGAGACAAAGCGTGACAAAGAACTTTGAGACTCGGGTCATGATCATACCGCGAAAAAAGATACCATTCTGAAAAAGAAACTCACGCACCACCTTCTGTAACTATAAAAGAGAAACATGTAAATAATCAAGATCCTTAGTTTCATTGACTCATCCGCTAAAGCGACCCTGAAAACATAACACCACAAAAATATTTTCCACAAGAGACTATGAAGTGGTCAGTCCGGGCCACAACCAGATCTGGATATATGATGGCGTCACCCACATTTGCAAAACGGCGCCCACGCCGAGAAACACGAGGAAAGGTCACTTCCTGGCTCTTTGCTGCGCCTAGAAGTGTCTTTTTCCCATACTACTTTGAGAGCTGTGACTTTAGAAAATGAGAAATCTAGGACCCAAAAATGAGCTTGCCGGTACCACTCGGGGGGACAAAGACTTATATCCCTAATCATGGAGGTCTAGGTCTGTAGTTCATATTGCAGTGTGATAGCAAAGTTTAACTCACAGCTTTAAGGGGGGAGGGATGCTTTAACTAACAACCTCTCCCATCCCCTTTAATGCTATTTTTGATGTCTTAAATGATTTCATGTGATTAGAGATTTCGCAAAATTCACAAACATGCTTCAGAATGCAAGAGGAGAGCCTTAGAGGATGAAGTCCATCCATTGCAGATTGTGATGAGTGTTGGACATCACAGTTTGAATGATCACGTGTTCAATCACGTGACATGTACAAAGACAGAACGTCCTTTCTTTTATTCCCAGTTGAGTTGTTTTAACGTTTGAATCTGCTTCGTTCAAAACTTTTTATCTCAAAAACACTGTATTTATTTTTAGTGCACATATCAAGACATCCTTTGGACATAGAAAATTACAACTTGACTCCAGTCTCCCACGCGGAAAATAGGGCCAACCACGTTCATTTCATAGTCAACTGAGTCTTGTAGTTTTTTACTTTGATTAAACTGGCGTATGTTCTCAGCATTTCCACTTAAGCAATTCAAATTTCTTAGTTACATACACAGGAAAATGTCTTATATGTCAATAATAAGAACTTGAGAATCAGCAAGTGTTTCCATCTTCCAGCCCATACCCACTGGCCTAGGAATGACCGGATTCCTTTCAAGACTTCTTCGCCAAATACATGTTTGATAATTTGCCCGCATGGCGTGCTTACTGAGGCAATCCTTGCAAGGGGCCACCAAGTGAGATTCGATTTCACCGTTCTTAGCACAGAACAAGTTGTACCTGACATCGTTGATATTACTTGCGGTTGCGGTGCTGGGAGTGCAAAGAGAGCAGGTAACCTTCTCTAATGCGTCCAACAGTTCATCGGATAGATTCCATGCTTCTCCTAACTTGATGAACGCTTCTCTAACGTCTTTTAGTGCTTTCATTAGCTTAAATGTGCTGGGTTTTCCCGCCCTTGCCGAAAAAGGCACAGCGGTGTCACATCCCCTTGAACGCATGAAGTTCGACAAGTGCTCTGCACAGCCTCTCACCCAAAGCTAAAGACACCTTTCCTATATCTACCAGCTTTGTACATACATACATACATACATACTTTATTGCATAGCTCCCCTTGGGGGCTCTTCCGCCATACATACACGAATTAAAATAAAATGAAATAAAATAAACTAGAAAACTATTTACATTTCAATGATAAAATAACGAATTTCTATAAATAATAATGAACGTTAATTTTAAAGGCTATTTACATTTCAATAATAAAAAAAACTATCTATGAATTAAAAAGATATTTAAAAATTCTCTTTTTTAAAGCGTTAAAATTTCCAGTGTCTCTTATATCTTTAGCTATACTGTTATAAAGTTTTGCCCCACGGTAGCTGAAAGTCTTTTGGCCAGTGGCCAGCCTATACCGAGGCAACGTAAGGTCTTTGTTCTGTCTTGTGACTCTTTGCTGAGTTTTTGCGCGATATTGGAAGCGTCTGTAGAGGTAACCAGGTGTTAGGTTCTTTAAGCATTTGTACACCATCACTAGGTCGTTAAAAAGCAGTTTATCCCTTACGTTAAGCCATTTAAGGGACTTCAGGGCTTCTGAAACATGATCGTATTTTCTTAAACCAGCTACGATTCTGCAGGCATAGTTCTGAACTAGCTGAAGTTTTCTAACGTTCTTCTTGCTCGTGCTACTCCATACCGTCGAACAATAAAATAATTTGCTGAAAACGAAAGCATTTATAAGATAGATCAATGTTTTTTTTTTTATCTAAGAGATGCTTTATCCTATTAACTCTCGTTAATTTAAACATACAGTCAGAGGCAAGTACGCGTTTGAGTTCCGCATCTTTGATAAAGTTTGGCGTCGATAGATCTGCAAAATGCTACAAGTAGGATGAACACGTCAATATCTTCTGAGTTAACTACAACTGCAGCATAACCATCGTCCCAGGCATGTTTAGCGCTAAGTACAAGGCGCGTATCAGCTTCTTCCTAGCAACTAATAAGCTCAGGTACTTCTTCACTTCCCTCTTCAGTAATCTTCCAACACTGACATTCACAGGTTATGTACAGGGTCTTTCCATTAAGTTTCTCTCCGCATTGTTGTCTCTTCCATTCTTCTGCCAAAAATATGATGAGGCTCGGACTTGAGCAAGGAACTTCCTCCATTGTCGTACAATTTGTGAGGCCGTTATGCTTGCAACCTGAAAACTGAGGTCCTCTCCACGCATCTTTCTTTCAGCATCTTTAATGAAGTTTTCTCGGTAAGTATCAAATACCACGTCTATTCTGTTGCTCTCTGAGCCTTCTCTAAGAGCTCTTGACAATAACAAAGATGCAACTTGCGAAAATGTGGTCTGGTTGGTGCCAATGTTAATCTTCTGTACCAAACTCATTCCATCAATTACAGTTGCTGAATGCTGTGGCAGTTTTTCTACAAGCTGGACATCTTTCTGCAGGTGCGAGGCAAAATTTGCTTTATTGGTCTTCCTAGGGAAACCCTCTGGTGTGATAAGAGAACCTGCTTGGGTGGCTTTACCTTGCCATTTGTTACTGCGTAAACAATGTCCTGGCTGAACGATTTTACCAGCGACTGAAGGCGAACAGTGGGAGGTGGAACTGGATCACCTGTGATTATTCCAGTAAGAATTCTAGTTAGACATTCAGGAACGTGAAACCGCTCTTCTTTCACATCAAACGGATGAATAGGCCACTGAGAACTCCATTTGCTCTTTAACAGTTCTCCTCTTATGTGTGTGAAACACTTGTGTTACTATTTTATCTGCATCCTGTGTGTTTTGACGCAGTATATCCACTTCCTTTTCAAGTTCAAGTTTGGCTTCCACTGTTTCTTTTAGGCTTAGGTTAGCAGGCATGACAATCAATTTTCCTCTACTGCTGGGAAAGATCTCCAGCGTTGTGCCGAATTCTGTATCAATTTTTCTTTAAATGTGCTTTTTCGCCGTCTGTCTCACCTTTTCAATTCCTCTCTGTCTGGCAAATAACTCGAACTGGTTTGTTACTTCAGTCATGGGGATAACTCTCTGTTTTTCCAATACCTCTGCCCTTATGTGCTCAAATAGGTCACTGAATGCGTCGAATTCTGCTTCTTGAGTATCGTCACTTATGTCACACCCGAGTCCTTGCTTTTTAGGTCTTGTGTACTCACGGTAGCAGGACCTGTGATAGTGCGCCTCTGCGGCAACAATTTCTCTACTCGCTAACCATAATCTTATGATCGCATTTCTCTGTAGCAATGTTCCTTAGGGTTTCATCCACTCTTAGTTGTGTAGCCTTTACCAATTTTTCTCGAGAGTTAGAGGATCTAACCTATTTGTCTTTTTCACAGAAGATACATTCCTGTTTGTAAATGAGAGAAATATTTGGCGTGACTCGCTTTTTTGCTCTTGACGGACCTGTTTCATCATCCTCTTCCCCTTCAATCCTGCCATCTGCTTTTTGCTCAAGACTGTCTAAATCCCTTTTTAAAGTAAACCTGCTTCTACAATCTCTGTGGTATGCTATGGAGGAGATTTCACCTTCTTTGACGTCTTTGCTAAGTTAAGTATAGGCTGGAAACTTCTCATTTTAGCAGCTTCGAACAAAGTCAACCAAGAGGCATAATTTTGTGCGGTAACTAGCTTATCGCTTTTTACGGCCTCGTAGTGAATAGCACAACAATGTTCTCGTTCCTTATCCATGCGGCACGGTCATCATTAAAACCTTTCTAAGGAAACAAGACGTAACAGTGATTGTTTTCCACATGTTTCACTTCAAGGAGTGAAAAGATTCAGGGGAATAACAGTAAAAGAAGCAAGAAGTTAAGTTTAAGTTTAAGTCCATATCAGTTTGCAATTCTCTTAATTTTTATTTTCACTGCGGTAGTATTGATTTCTTGCATTGGCTCCTTTATAATTTTTCGTGGGCGCCGATAATTAAGATCCGTTCATTGTTGCTATGAACCTTAACTATGTGGTATGAGGGAACCTACTCCGCAATGTGGTTTAATTTAAGAGAAGGATCCTCAATTAAGAAGATATAATAAAAAAACAAAGTCTAATGAAAATTGCATGGCCAAACCAGTATCGAAGGCAATCTAAAAATCTGAATCAAAGTTTAGAGAAGTCCCACGTTTTATACAACCAGACGTTTTACGGACATTAAGCTTAGAATTATGATTATGAAACTGCTATTGAAGGAACAGTCACATTTGTTAATAGAAGAAATGGTTGCAATTATTTAGAGAAAGTCAGAAAAGGTTAAAACTATTTATAAATCAGGGACAGTATTAAAGGCACAGAGCTTTTATGTTTTTTTCATGCCAAGATAGTGGTAAAAGTAAATCCAGCAAAGTTAAAAGGATTATCACAGTCGATGTCTTCCATTTTGAAACTTACAGGCATTTTAGTATTGTCATTAACAAAGAATACTTACTCCTGGGAGCATTTTCTCGCATCTTATTTTCTATTTATTTGTTCTCAACGTAGTTTTTTCCCAATTTGACGAGTTATCTTAAATATCAATAGTAAAACCTTGCGATAAAAACGCTACCTTACCTGCAAGAGACATGTCCACTCGTAAAGCAAAATCTCTGCAACTGGTCAGCGGTATTTTCATACAATTAAGGTAGATAGATGGTGTTACCATCATATAGTGGCTTTACGTTATCTTATATCTATCCGGATGATTCACAATGACTTTTGCCAGAATCAACTTTTGAAAAATTTATTAATTACATGTGACGAAGAATACAGCTAAGCATATCGTGTACTTCATTGTAACGCCATGTTTATTTTATGTTATCTTGCAGTTGGATAGAAAAGCAAAAGCACCTTGTTTTTGTGGCAAAAAGATGCCGTTTGTCCATAGAGAACCGTAACCATGGTCTTGCCTGATCACAAAGTGGCAATAACAAAACAGTCCAAACACTGTTAAGCTTATTCAAAAGCTATTATCAAGGAAGGGAATACGCGCTCCAGTCAGAAGACTCGCATTTATAGAAAAACACCAAGCTGGAGACTACTGAGTCACAATGCATTTCTCCATAGTTGATGCAGCTTCAGTTGAAGCTGCACTTAATTCTTATAATTTTGTATCTGTAAATCACTATCCGTGATAATTTAACATCCTGCAAAGAAAACTCATGAGCTGGGCCCAGCGTGATACAACATTGCAAAAAAGAAAAAAAAACATTACATTCACGGACTAACGAAAATCGCTTAGTTATTCAGATCCAGAGGGCACTTTGGAGAAAATTAGAACCCTTATTCAGCCGTAATACAATGCTTTACGCTTCAAAAACTGAGGTCACAGAAAATGCTCTTGCATCAGAGGGAAAATCCTTCAGACCAGAAACAAAAACTACAGTAACTCGATGTGTGTGCCATGACCTCTCAGTGTGAGACAAGCGGCAAAAATCACATTTGCTTAGTGAAAATGTTCAACCTTCCAGATCATAATCTACCCAGCAGAGGAAAAAAACGTAATTGGAACAAGCAGCATTTTCGCATGAGGTAAAAGTCGTGTAGGTCTACCACCCCCTATTTTACAACCGTTCGTTTTGAAATACGATTATGAATTCCTTAATTGTATCCTTAGAAAAATGAAATTGAGCGGGGGAAAGCGCTAAGTCGTAGTCTGAAATGTTATCCGTCCCTTTCCCCCACTCCCCCAAGGGGCCGCAGCCCGTTTCGGGGTGGAACGAAGAAACGCATGACATTTCAGACTAGCCAGGTCGGGGCTACAAAACCTGCGTAACTTTAGTGCATCTCTGGTGCTTAAAGCAAAATTTTCTGCAGTTCTGGCAACCTCGAGCAAGTTTTGCATTTCTGAGCAAGGTTTGAGCAAAATGTAGGCTTACGGCAAAATTTGTAGCCAGAAATGGTGAGCAGTTGGATAGAAAATGTCTAACCTCGTCCTGGGGGCCCTTTTCCCTGGCTTTGGAGGTGGGGCACTCCACCTCCAAAGCCAGAGAAAATGTCAAGTACGCTTGAACCGCGCCCGTATAAGCGTCCCTAATGACTCCGGCGGGTCGGGCGAGAGGCTGGGTGGGGAGGGGAAACTCTAAAATGGAGCAAAGGGGGCCTAGCTCTAAGCATACCGCCTGCGTTTTAGCTGTGCGTCTGCCTTGGCAATAAATTTCGCCTATAGTTTCGAGCAGCTCTTTAAAGGAGATTGCAAGTCCGTATATTTGCGTCCGTCAGGAACGCTTGAGCGTGGAAACCAAAGATCGCGCCTTAAAAGAACTTGTTTTAGCTAACTGAAAGCTATTTTTTTCTTGTCTGATTTAACTTATCGCTAAGAAGGAAGAAAAAGAAATCTCATAACTAGCGTTTGTATAAAACTATCAAGAAAATTCGAAGTTCTGGATGTTCTAAGAGAACAAATACTTTCGAAAAATTTAGGAGAAAGTCCGAGGGCTGGTGATACCTTCAATCAATTATCCGAAGATATCCGAACATCTCGCTTATCAACACCACCTTCTTGCGCTTTATATTTGGGGGGAGCCAACATTAGCAGTGCCAAATATTAATTTTTTTGTGCCTGGGTATCTCACGTTACGCTTAAGCGTTTCCGCAAGTGTGTCTTACATCCTACGCTTATGTAAGGGTTATTCACCTGGAACGAGGGGTATGTAATATATTCACCTGGTAGCGCCCCGAGGGCTACGTATAAAAAAACTGTCCCTTTTCAGATTTTCAAAAGCAATGCAACAAAAAATGGCCTTCAGTTAGTGCGAACGGCCTTTCCTTCTTTTTTTCTTTCTATTCCTTTATCCTTTTTTTTTCTCATAAAAGCGGTTTTCTTTTCAAGGTGCGAGGGGCACGATAATTGGTTTCACTGCTCGAGCGTTCCTGACGGACATAAATATACGAGCTTGCAATCTTCTTTAAATGAGTTGCTCGAAACTATGGGCGAAGGCAGACGCACAGCTAAAACGCAGGCGGTATGCTTAGAGCTAAGCCCCCTTTGCTCCATTTTAGGCTTTCCCCTCCCCACCCAGCCTCCCCGAGTCATTAGGGGTGCTTATACGGGCGCGGTTCAGGCGTACTTGACATTTTTTATCTGCAAACTGCTTACTAGGATCCATAAGCCTATACTTTGCCCAAACGTTCCTCAGAAATGCAAAACTTGTTCGAGGTTACCAGAACCACAGAAATTTTGCTTTAAACACCAGCGGTGCTCTAAAGTTACGCAGGTTTTCTAGCCCCGACCTACAATCAGGGACAAAAGTAGTTGACACACTTGTTTAAAACGGGTGCTTTCGTCAAACATTTAATTGATTTATTATTTCATTCCTTTCAAACGCCGTAAATCCCCTCACCCCCCGAATCAATGTTGTCTGAAGTAAAAGAAAGACTTGAGGGTCCAAAATACAACATTGATTTTGGGGGGAAGGGGTTGGGGTAGACAGGGGAAGGGGATAGGTATGTCCACTATGCAAAAAGGGGTCATTTTACGGAAGTGTCTCAACACTTTTGTCCCTCATTGTAGCTAGTCTGAAATGTTATGCGTTTCTTCGCCCCACCCCGCAACGGGCTGCGGCCCCTTAGGGGGTGGGGGAAAGGGACGGATAACATTTCAGACTACGACTTAGCACTTTTTTCCCCTTAATATCATTTTTTTAAGATTACAAGTAAGGAATTCATAATCGTATTTCAAAAGGAACGTGATGGAAAACAAGAGAATACAGTGAAACCTCGATTTAAGGAAGGGCCAAGGAATTGACAAAATTTTAGAGCTACCCAACGACGGTTTCCTTTTAAATTCATTGAAAACACTTTTTAGTGTACGTACCCAGAGTACTTTTAGATTTGTAGAAATGCATTCTAAGCGGCGCTATAAAATTCGTATCTGTTCGGTCATCCTAGGGGAACTTTAAAAGTCTTTTCGAATTTACAAAGGCTTCAGTATTGTTTTCCTGGAAACAACGTAAATAGCGTATCAAGTGAGACTTTTTTTGATTCCAGTTTAGGTTCCCTTTTTGCTACGAAATAATAGCCTAACCTGGGATGTAAAAAGTGAAAAATAAAACTTCAGAAAATCGAAGGGAATTTATCTGATAACCCTCGAAAATTGTGCATGAACGAAACGGTCATCTAGACATTTTTAGGGGTCCTCAACCTATAGAAAATTCTAGGTAAGATTTGCTTCTCCGAACATATATTTTACAGAACACAGTCGTTGGCTGTCCCTGAAATTTGTTCGCTATAACGAGGTTTCGTTATATCGAGGTTCTTTTTGATATATTTTACTATTATTGGGGTAAAGAACTGTATAAGGGCCTACCCTTTTTTGTCTTTTGAGGAAAATATATTTTTTAGTGTTACGTTTGCAGGGTCGCTCTAGCGGATAAGTCAGTAAAACTAAGGATTTTGATTATTGACATGTTTCGCTTTAAATTATGGTTACAGAAGCTTAAGGTGCCGCCTGAGTTTCTTTGTCAGAATGGTATCGGTCTTCGCGGTATAACCTGGGTCTCAAAGTTCTTTGTAACACAATCTCGTTTCGCTAAAGGTTCGGGTCTGTTGTCAAGAGATGTGAGCTAGGTTAAAATGTTTTCCTTTCATAGCTATAACGATTTGTTTCATGAGAAATAAGAGCATTTTAAAGAATAGCTACCAACACTAAAGCCGTTTTGTACATAAATGATAGCTGTTACAAATACGTTAAAAGTAAACAAATACGCACGCAAGGGAAGCGTTGTAGTCAAGAAGTTCATAGCTCACTTCCGCACAATAAAATGCTTTTCCTTTTGAAAAATTACCACTGTGAAATCTAGACTCGTTTTTGGTGTTTAAACTGACGGAAAAGAGGCGAATTTGCGCCAGAGTTTCAAATGCTGTCTAAGTTCTCGCTTCTATTCATAATGACCCGGATCATAACCCGAGTCTCAAAGTTCTTTGTCACGCAATCTCGATTCGCTAAAAGGAGGAAAGGTTTCGGGTCTGTTGTCAAAAAATGTGAGGCAGGTCAAAATGTTTCCCTTTTTTAAACCTATAACGATTTGTTTCATGAGAAATGAGAGCATTTTAAAGAATAGTTACCAACACTAAAGGCGTTTTGTACATAATTATAACTGTACAAATACGACAAAAGTAAACAAGTACGCACGTAAGGGAAGTGTTATAGTCAAGAAGTCGCACAGTAAAATTGCTTTTCCTTTTGAAAAGTTGCCACCGTGAAATCTAGAATCATTTTTGGTGTTTAAACTGGCGGAAAAGAGGCGAATTTGCGCCAGAGTTTCAAATGCTGTCTAAGATCTCGCTGGTATTCATCAACACAACTGCAAGTTCAAAGGTCGTAGATCACGCGAGTACCGTAAATGTTTTCAGTTGTAAAAACTCGCAGTTTCAATTGCCCCAAAATTTTATTTCACAGATTGATAGGGGAAGCATTGCTCTTTCTCTGGAATACCATTTTTGTAATGAAAGCCATGTACCAGGAAGGAATTTTCGCCGTTGAAAAATGGCAAAATTGATGGTCGCGATAACACATATTTAGATGGTAATTTTGAAAAAATATTAAAAAATCAGATTGAAATCTTTTGAAATTGTAACAACGTTTAGATACAAAGGAAGGATCACGAAATTGTTTAATATAAGAAAAGTAATGCTATTATTTTCCGTTTCCATTCACGAAGCGAGGATATGAAGCCCATTTTTCGGTGGTTTGAAGGCCTCTCGAAGGTGAAAATCAAAAAAAAATTGATTAGTTTGGAAAATATAAAGTCAAACGAACTGAGTCTTGTAATTTCTAAAATAGTTTCCAAAGGGCTTTGTTGTGACAAAGTTTGGGGGATTTCGATTTTTTCATCTTGCACACCTATCCGTGGTATTTACAGAAAGTCGCTCTTAAGGCACTGTTACCGAGAAGACCTGGGGACGAGGTTGAGTTGTTTTAGTTGTGCAAAAAAGAAAATGGCGGACATTTCACTCGTTTCAAGAGTAAGAACTACAGCTGGAACTAGGCAAAATAATAGCTAAAAATATGGCAAAAACAGCAAGAAGACAACTCGGAGGGCGACATCTGCTATTTGGAGATTATTTGCGGAGCTGGACAAACCTAAACGTACACTATCGAAGATGAACTTAACATCGATGCAGGTAAGCATGTTTTAGCCATGTTTTTAAACTAGGAATTACTTTGAATGAATAATAAAGCAATTAATGAATTCGGCTTTCGTAGGATATGAAGAATTAAGCAGATATCGGAGGGTGTTATCCACCTCGGCCTTCGGCCTTGGTGGATAACACCCTCCTCGATCTGCTTAATTCTTCATATTCCACTCAGCCTCATTCACTAATTGCTAATTTTTCATCTCAACCGACGTTACGTTATAACAATCACGTAGGGTAGCAACTGGTCAACCCCTTTCTGCGATTATCGTAACCTTGACAAGGCACACTTCCCCAAACTAAGCGGATTCCTAGATACATTTCTCACCTTTTTGAAGATGACGAGGACTTGAATTTCAGACTTGCTACCATCTCAGCGCCATACGTCACGCTCCGAACATAATGGGTACCCAAACTTTGGCAGTTTATCAGTTCATCATTGGCCTTAGCTGTTCCATCCATTGTTTTATTTACCTGGAAACAACAACAAATAAATCAATTTATCATCCGAATTTCCTTTCAGAATGGATGTCGCTTAGGCTTAAAACAAAACCTTCTTTCCTTCTCATCTTATCTTAGTGGTGATGTTCAATGTCACAAGCATAAGTCACAAGATAAATAACTATCATGGAGTGAGGCTGAGTATGATATAACTACATACACTTTAATGGTAATTAATCTATTTGCATGGCTATTCTGCCCTAATTACGTTAATGATACACATATAACTATATTAAAATTAGGTTTCACAAAGTATCGATAAAATAGTGGAAAGTTACTGCACAATACAAAAACCTATCATGAAAAATATAGATGTTTATGTAGAAAAATAAAGGGAAAATATCAAATGTATTTACATATTTAGGGAGACTAACCCTAACCCTAAACCTGGCGTATTGAGGCGGGCGGACACCTTGCGCCTGAATGCCTATGGATCCTTGATAGATTTATGTCTTTAGGAAGGGTGTTAAAACCCTTTGAGCCTCTGAAAGCAAAAGAGCGCAGACCTGTAACCAATCTACATTTTGGTAGGTCAAGGTCAGAGTCATTTCTACTGGATCTTTTGCTGACGCTACATCTTGATTTAAATAAAGTGGATAGATAAGGTGGTCATAAGTTATATAAAACATTTATGAAACATGGCTACGTCATTAAGAGAGAGTTTGTCGCAGACGTTGAGCCACCCTAGTGACTTGAGCCCCTCTGAAATATGATCAAACTTCTTTTAAAAGCCCTAAAATAATCCTACAGGCAAAGTTTTGAATGACCTTCAGTTTACGAGAGTTTTTCTTAGAGATGTTACTCCAATCGGTTGACATTTGAGAAATATGCTCATCCTAAGTTAAGTTGAAGTCAATCCATACCCCTAGGTCCTTGGCAACCAATGAGGCATAAATTTGTTTCCCTAACAAGACAGGGCTCTTGTCAGGTTCGGGACGCCCACTACCAATAACTTGGTTTTATCAGGATTTATTAGAAGCGAGTTCGCACAACACCATTTTGAAACTTCTATGAGGTCACTGTTAAGGGCATCCACAGCCTCACTCACATTGCAAGGAGGAAAAGATCAAAAGATCTTGGTATCGTCCACGTATCCCATAGTTTGACAGTTCTTAGGGGCGGAGAAAGGCTCATTCACGTATAACGTGAACAATACTGGGCCAAGGATAGACCCCTGGGCCACTCGCACAGTTAAATGGAGGGGATCAGACAAAGCAGAACCTGGCTTGACATCTTGACTGCGCGAGGAAAGATAAGATTCAAACCAGGCATGAGCGGAGTCGGACATTAAATATTGTCGGACAATAAAAATAAACACCTGTTAATTTTTGTTCTCATTTGTGACAACCCGCCTCGATTAGCTATGCTAACCGCGGGTTGTCAATGTTTGAAATATTGTTCTTTTAAAAACAACAAAAAAATTTGATTAATTGTTGATTGACACCCCCCGCTGGCGGAGTTTTAATAGTAACAAATCATGCCGAACATTATCAAAGGCCTTAGACATGTCTAGCAAAACCACGGTCTATGTTCTTCAATAGTTGTTCATTGTATTGTAACAGCGCGGTTTCTGTTGAGTACATTTTCCTATTCCCACTCTATACACAAGTTATTTTATCGTTACTCTCCAAAACAGTCTAGAAATTGAGAGTGAGCGGCCCTCTCACAGACCTAATCCATCATTGAGAGCAGGGATATGAGGCTTGTATATTTTTTTCTTGCCACCCCCCTCTGAGGTTCTTCTGAGTTTTTTCCTCGATGATAAAACATCAGCACGTGACGTTTTCAGTAGCTATTTGTTTATCGCTCGGGCGCATTTTGAGAAAGTTTAGTGATGGTCAGTTACTATGGTTACAAGATATGACGTCACAAGTAGCTGGTGGTCAAGCCATTTTTGAGTGAAAATGCATGTTTTTTCAACTTCTTTCAACGATAAAAGTAAAGCTTGTGGATAAACTGATGCAAAATACTATTTATGTGTTATTTCACAAGTCAAGCACAAAAAATTACCAATAGACCTTTTTACCGATACGGCGGCCATATTGAATTTATTAGATTTAAGGAGTATTATGGGATGCCCAGGAGGCACTCGCTAAGTATTTACGCGCACTTTTCGGGCCAAAACAGAACTTCAATGTATATTTTATTTCTCGGGAAAAAGGCGATCGTTATTATATCCAAAGACGGCACAACGATCTTTTTTCTCATTACAATCTTTTTCTAGGAAAACGTAAAGAAAAATTGGCCCGAAAAGCGCGCGTAAATACTGATGCGACTATATGAAGTCGTGCTCATGCCCCCTGGGCATCCCATAATACTCCTTAAATCCAATTAATTCAATATGGCCTCCGTATCGGTAAAAAGGTCTATTCTTGCCGTTTTTACCTGATTTCTAATTCTTAGTAAAATCCAAGATGGCGACTATGTTTGGTGACGTCGCAGGCCTCCAGCAGCGCTGAAGGCAAAATCGTTTCGAAATACATAAACATATCAAAAACTCCCCCTTGTACCACGGTGGGGGTATGACTTTGCGTGTACGTCCGAGGGTTAATGAGGTCAGTGATAATAGGCAGACTGATGGGAAAACTGTCCTTAAGGTCTCTTGCAGTGATCTTGTGATAGCCAGAGGCTTTGTTTGATGGCAGATTTGTCACAATTTCAGGATGTCCTTTTCAGTTACGTGGTGGAACTCGAACGTCTGGTGGTCAACCACATCAAGGTCGTGGGAGGGTTGCAATATTCGTAAGGATAATCTCTGTCCGCTATGACCTTGGCATTTTAACTTCTTTTAATACAAACAAAATTACAACATGGCGATTATTTCTTGCATCAACTCCGTTCTCACATGTTCTCAGGATTGTTACGTGTTCTCGGGATTCCCGTGAATAATTTCTCGTGGAGTGGTTACTCTGCGACACTCCCCAGCCAAGTGTTATTTTCTACAACCTCAGAAAAAATGTTAACTTTTTTGATTTGAAGTCTGTTAACTTTGACTAAAAGGAATGGGGGCTACTGGAAATTATGCAAAAAATACATAATAGGGAACATGCAATCAAGACGAAGTGTTCAACAGTTTGTTTAGTGTTTGTCTTGCTTGGATAGCTTCTCCGCAAATTGGTCGTCCATTTACAGTTTCCTGATTGGTCTGCTGTTTTTTTGGATTACCTTGTTCAGTGTCTACACTAGTGTCTTTTGGCTGACTGGGTTTTCTCTTTTTTTCAGAGAATTCTAACGGGAACAGAAGGTTCAATGTTCGATTTAGCAGGCTTCCTGATGCTGTTCGAACTGTGGCCGCTCGGACGTCATCATCTTTATTTGCAATGAACTCTTCTATCATTCCTAACTTCCAGGTGCCACGTGGTGAACTTTCTTTCAGAAGTAAAACACCTCCTTTTGAAGGTTGAATCGCACACTGGGTACGCCAGTGTTTGGGTTCAGGTTGAGGAAGTCACCAGGAGTAAGTGCAAATACAGAGTTCAAATCGGCTCCCACATAGACCAATGGTCGGGAATTAACAGCCATCTCGACTGCTGTCAGAATGGTTTCCAACTGGACAATGTTTAAGGAAATCTTGCCAATACTCTTTCGAAGAGACGGTTTCACTAGTCCTACAAGACGTTCGTAGAAACCTCCCATCCAGGGGGCTAGTTCAATGATGAAGCTCCATTTTATTCCTTCATTAGCTAGATAACTTTGTGTGTCAGGGCTTGTGGTAGAGAGCTGCCACGCTTCATCGACGGTGGATTTAACTAGTTTGAACTGTGGGGCGTTATCAGAAATAGTCTGTTTTGGCTTGCCACGTCTGGCGACAAATCTTCTAAGGCACCAAAGGAACTGTTCTGCAGACATGTCGTGAACGACTTCTAAGTGGACAGCTCTGATAGCTTAACAGGTAGGTAAACAGGCAGAACCAAACTTTGTGTGTTACAAATTCTCCATTTGCTTTTACATACAAGGGTCCCAGATAGTCAAGGCCTGTATAAGTAAAGAGTGGTGATTCTTCTATTCTTGATCGTGGATATGGTGGCATCACGGGCATTCTGTATGGTCCTGCATGATGTCGCCTACATCTTTGACAGCTGAGAAGAACTTTTCTTACAGAAGACCTTCCTTGTGTGATACAGAATTCTCTTCTGATAGCTGATAATGTATAAGATACACCAGCATGCGTTAACTTCTTATGGAAGCTATTGATGACTAGGCTCGTGAAGACATGGTTCTTTGGTAGGAGCTTTGGGAAGAAAGTACTCTCTGGGAGGCTTTCACTAATCAGTCTTCCATGACATCTAAGTAGGCCGTTTTTGTCTAACTGAAGTCCTAGTTGGTTCATCAGATTGTTTCTTGACTTTTCCTTGACTGCGTTGATCTCTGATGAAAACATGCTCTTCTGAACATATGTTTCCCACATGATCTTAGCTTGATTCATTTCTTCTGCAATGAGCTGTCCTTTTTCTGTATTCTTGTTCTAAAGTTTTCGAAGGAATCTCAAGGCCCACGCAGTCACTCTCGGTAGTTTTGTTAGGGAAGAATAATTCTTTTCATTCAGCTCAAAGGGGACAACTGCTTCGTCAAAAGGCTCTTTCTGGCTATCTGTCGGTATTTCTGTTAGTGCTGAGGTCTCATACATAACATGGGGACCAACTGACTGTTTGTTCATCTCTTCCCACGTCCTGTCGTCAATCTGCGCAAACTCCCATGAAGGCCATTGGGATGCGTGATCAGTTAGCCATGAGGGGCCACGCGACCACAAATCGTTATTGATGAGTTCCTCTGTGGAAACACCTCTGGTGGCCAAGTCAGCGGAATTCTGTGTAATGGAGACGGAATTTGTTGTCTGTGTGAGAAATGATGTCTTTCAGCCTGTTCTGAACAAATACGGGTAACGGCTTGTGGGTTTTTGTCCAATGAAGAACGCACTGGGAATCTTTCCACAGTACTCGGTCTGTCACTAGTAACTGAAGTAGTTCGGTAACAAAGTTATGCATCTGGTTTCAATGACAACAGCTAATAGTTCCAGTCTGGAGTTACTTTGTTGGGGCGACTCGTGCTTTAGAAAACACCAGGTTGACATTCTCATGATCAGTTCCATTTACTGTGGAGTTCAGGTATAGCACTGCTGAATATGCCTTGGCTGAGGCATCTGTTAAGTAAAACAGTTTGCATTCTTCTCCTCCAATGTATCTGGGTAATGGGTGAGAGGACAGTGCGGCGAGGCTCTCATATATTTTGCACCATTCTTGCTGTTGTGACTGACTGAAGATCTCATCCCAATCTTTCTTTGTTTCCACAGTTCCTGAATGAAATGCTTTGCTTTAAGTGTGGCCGGTGAAAAGAAGCCCAATGGGTTATAAATTCTGCTAATAGACTTTGATGCGTCTCTCTTGGTAGTAGATTCAAAGAATAAACTGTGAGATACATAAATGAAAATGGTGTCACTGTTCATATTCCATGTAGTTTCAAGGACTTTCATGGTATCTCCGCTTGTTCGATCACTTTGGGGGATTCTCTGGAAAAATTAAGTGGAGTTTGAAACCCACTCACGAAGATTCATGGATGAGGATTGGAAAAGGGCTTTGGCTTTTGTGTAAAATCCGTCTGCTTCTTTCGGTGTTTCAACTCTGATCATGTTATCCACGTATATGTTGTCTGCAATCTTGTGGGAGACTGGGGTATCTGCTTTATTTAGATGGTACTTGAGTAGTGTACTATGTTGTTATTACGCCGTTTTGGAGGATTCCCTTCATTACATATGCAGGACTCCCTCGCGAAAAAGTGGATTCCTCTATACTAATAAGTGCCTTCTTCCATAACTATATGAGCGTGTCTCTACTACAATAGCAACAATAGGCTTGGCCAGACCTGTCCGCTCTATACCCACCATGATTGGCTCATGTAGTATCTATTATGTGTTCGAAATAAAGGCGGGCAGTTTTTGAAAGCGCTATCTTTCTTGCAATCGCTTTGCTAAGGAAACAATTTGTTCGAGTTCACTTATTGGAAAATTCTGTTCACTTTTTATCACCATTGCTTTCGTTACGAATGTTCGCGAATTTCAAGCTCTTCTGGACGCCTGTTCTACTACCCGCGAATGGGAAATATTCTATTTAGCGCTAAAAAATCGGATATATAATCAAACACACACACATACATACACAAAGTGGAGCTGAAAGCTCTATATTTCAGTTTTGACAGGCTATTACAAAACCGTTTTCTCCGTTCTATCTCGAGGAAATGAAAAACAACAACAACAACAATAATTAAGCTTTATTTACGGTATCACTTCATTAAAAATGCTCTTCCAGTGAGCCGTTTACATAACAAAATTTTCAGAGAAACTACACTAATGCTAAAGATATATCTATACATTAAGAAAATATATCCTCTAATTAATTACACAAAAATCAATCAGCTTGATCATAGATTTTGTTCGAACTCAGACTGGAGGTTGATTGTTTTGCTTTTTTCGATGATTTGGCTTGAGTCCATTCCCCGTCAGCTTGTACATTAATTTCAGGAGCTGTGTGTTTGGTTTCATTTGGAATTTCGCTACTAAGCAATCGTAGGGCCGTCAATAAGCTTTTGTTTTCATCTTGGATGGCTCTAGATTCACGTTTCAGAGAATCGCACTGCATTTCTAATTCTTGTAGCTTCTGTTTTAGGTCTTTGCTTTCATCTTGAAGTCTGCTTTCATCAGAACTTCTCGCTGTTGAAAGATTTGAATTTTTAAGTTCAGCGAATTCCGAACGCAGTTTGCCAACCTCGAGTCTGAACTCGCGAATTGCGGCTTCTATGACCTCGGAACATTTTGTATGAGCATTTAAGTCGTCGGTAATCTCATCCGAAGTCAAAGTCTCATGTTCTTCACCACCTTCGTGTTGTTCGTGGTCATCGTCACTTACGAAATTAGTTTGAATATTTGATGCTGCAAAATGGCTGTGTTCCTCGCTACCTGTACTTGCAAATTGTAGTAGCTTCTGGCCGATAAGTTCGGATTTAGACACTTGTACATTGAGTGTTTTCGTGCCAGGATAAAAGCTTATGAAGGGACCTTCGGCTTTCATCGTATGAAAGCCGCCATTGTTCGTCGTGTAGCTCCACGTTCCTGTGATTTTCAAATAACCGTCTACAAACAATTTCAGCTCTTCGAATTCTCCTAACCATCTAAACTTAGACCTATGCCCAGTTTTAGTGATGGACAAGAACTTATATCCTTGGCTTAGTTGCGTTAAGCCAGATTTCGCGGAGAGCTCAAATGCACGTGCGTTCTCCTCGGCAGCCATAGTTGATAATGACTAAACTACTGAAGTCTTGTAGTAGTTAATTATGCGAGTTAACAAGCCCACCGTTGCATACGAATTAGCTCTGCAGTAAAAACCCCAAGGGAGAACCTTGACGTATTATTATAAAAACAATAACTAACTTAACAAGGATCAATTAAAACACGCGACTAATAAGTGCTTGCAATAAAACCAGACAGGAGATACCGTTTTAAAAACTTTATCTAAAAGCAATAACAAAAAGAGTAAAATACACAGCGATTTCAAAGGGATGGAAATTAATTAATTCTCTTCTTCGTTCTCCTCTTTAGAAGGGGAATAGAAATTAGTTTCCAACGTCTTCGCGTTTTCGTGTGTAACTGCTCCATAATCGTGACAATTCATCGATTTCATAGCTGTATAACTGGAAGACTTGAAAAGAGGCGTGGCGTCCTATCTAGAATTATTCACAACATTAACACTTACCCATATAAAAGAGTTAAAGTATATACTTGTTTACACAGTGCACAGTTTGGGTCCCATCGATCTTATCCGCGGAAAATTTTGTGTGGCGTCCCGTAGGGCTCAATTCTTGGACCTCTTTTGTTTATTATTTACATTAATGATCTTCCTAATGTCTCTAGTCTCACTCAATCTTTACTGTTTGCTGATGACACAAGTATCTTTTGTTCCCACAAAGATGCCAACCACTTCGTTTCTATTGTTAACAATGAACTTGCAAAAATAATTATTTGGCTTAAAGTGAATAAGTTATCTCTAAATTTGACTAAAAAAAATTTTATGATTTTTCATCCAAGGCAAAAGGAAGTCAATGTTAATGTCCCTCTTACTCTGGAAAACACTGCGATCAAGCAAGTCACGGAGACAAAATTTTTAGGTGTTCTCATTGATCAGCATCTTTCTTGGAAACCGCATATTGATTTCGTCTCAAAAAAAATCTCGAAAAGTGTGGGAATTATTGCGAAGGCCCGCTTTTATCTATCATCCCAAACCTTGATGACCTTATATTACTCCCTCGTATATCCTTTCTTAACATACTGTAATGTCGCCTGGTCCTCCACCTACTGCTCCAACCTAAACTGTATTTACCTTTTGCAAAAGCGTCTAGTGCGGCTCATAACAAAAGCTCACTATCTAGCAAATACCGCCCCTTCATTTAGCAAGCTTAAAGTCCTTGACATATTTAGTATTAATTCATTTTCTGTCGCTACTTTAATGTATTCTTATCACCATAATCTTTTGCCTAGTAGCTTTCTTGACTTGTTCTTAAGTAGTAATCAAATCCATCAATACAAAACTCGACTAGCCTCTCAGTATAGACCTCATTTTTGTATAACAAATATAAAGCAATTCAGTATCCTCTACCGACGACCTAAAATCTGGAATTCGTTGCCTATTTCACTAATAAGCTCTCCTTCTATATTTGTTTTTTAAAAAAAATTAAAGAATTATCTCACTGATAGCCGGTCTGTTGCTTAATTTTCTGATCTTGCTCACTCTGCACTCAGCCATGAATTTAGTTCATTAGGTAGTTGCAGGAAGCCTATTAATATAAGCTTCAAGCTTCGTTAGGCTTCCTTGTCACATTAATTTTATAATTTATTTAACAACTTTTGTTCATGTTGTATTAGGTTTTGTGAGTGAATAAATAAATAAATAAATAAATAATTTACATATTTTTATTATAATGTACTCCTCATTTATACCCCTGGAAGTATCCCTTAGAGGGCGTGGTTCTGTGAGTACTACTTTGCACTGTACTGTACTTTATCGCTCTTGTAAGTTTCGGTCCGGTGCTTTAACTTTAAGATTGTATTTTTGCTGTTTTAAAGATAGCTAATTCCATGGCTATAAAACTGGAAGTATCCCGCTTGGAGCGTGACGTCCTATCCAGATTTACTCAGGATATTGACCGCTATACCTGTGCCAAATTTCGTGCTTTTAACACTAATTTGAACAATTCCCCATGTTTTCTGTACCATTTTCCTGTACTAAATGGTTAGCCACGGGTTAGCCTCAAAGACCGTGACACATTTTGAATCGATTGGTTTCAAAGCTTTAAATTTTATTTCGCCTTAACGGACATATATGACTCATGGTCAAATTATCACCTGAATTATCTACCTCAACGGGCAAAGATTTTGACTCAACGATCAAATTTAACGCGTCAACGGGCGAAGAATACTAATTGCATGTGGTACTGAAGTCGTCGCTTTAGACGCAAAGATGGTTTGCTTCGCACCTTTCCGCCCTTCCCTCTCTATCCTCCCAAGATCAGAAAGCTAGAGTAGGAAGTTTATCACTAACAGAAGAAAGTTTTCCACTTCTGTTGGATGCACAGAGAAATGAACAGAGAAAATTGGATGCACAGAGAAAAACTATCTCCATGAACGAGGATTTGATCGATATCTTCGCACCCCCATCGCGAATCGGCAAATAGAGCAGCCAAACACACATAAATCTCTCGTCTTCCTCGAGATTCATGACTAAAACGGCGCTCTGGATCGAGACCATGATGTAAACTTCCACAAGCAAATAAAGACATCTAGAAACTCAAAACAGCAAGTACTAAACGCTCACCTCGTTTATAATCTGCTTGCACTCTGGAAATTTACTCCAAGTCTCTCGATCTCGTCCACGTGCGTTTTACGTGATGTCATCGCACAGAAGTGAATACTCCGGATAACAAGAAAACAAATCGACTGCGCATGCCTCTGATCTTAAATTTTGGCTTTTTTTCGCTTTTGTAGAGAATAGTGTGCTGCCTCGCATAAGGCTCGCCAGCAAAAATTGCCAGGGGAATTACAGAATACTCGGCAACTTAGAAGCGGTACGGTAGTTGTTGAATAAAAATGTTAAAAAACAAGCAGTTTTATAATGGACTGGTTTGCCACCGCACTCCGCAGAATAATAAACTACCTGGGTTGGGATTTGTGGATTAAAGAACGAGCTATATTACATGTGTATATATAGAGTTATCGGTAATTGTTTCGTTTCATTACTTAAAGAACGAGGTTGCACGTTTATTAAAATATGCGGTTAAATTTTAGACTATTGCGGAACTTAACGGTGGCAGCTTTTTGAGGTTAAATGTAGGTGGAGAGGCATTTTGCAATCTTTCAAAATTACCAAACTGCCTAAATACTTTATATGAGGTCATCTCATGCATCGTTTTAAAGTTGATCACGAAAAAATTTTACGTGACATATCCTTCGGCTCTCGACACATGATCTGATAGCCAAAAAAAAAATCTCTCCGAAACTCTCGGCTATAGCCAAACCCGTCAACTCCAATTATTTTTGAGAGATTTATCTTTTCATTTCTGAAAAAATCTTCCGTTTTCTACGTTTCTAGGTAAAAAATACCGTAAGCTTCCTCCATATTGAAAATTTTCCCTTGATCACTTCCTCAAACTTCGTCTCATTGTTCGCCGCAGTGTCACACCCTCTGACAAAGTTACGCCCGCTTTAATTTCCCGACCTAATTTACGATCTAAACCCTTAATATAAAGAAGTACAATTCGCATCAGTACCGTTAAGAAACAACATGCCTGATCGAGCGTCGCGCTTTGACCTGCAAACCCAGATTTCCAGTTTATAGGCAGCGAGAAGCGACAATGTGTTCCTAGGCTAGGCCTGGCTTTGCATGCCCAATCTAGCTCACAGGCCTGTTGCCAATTAGAAGCCAATCTGGCAATACAGAAAACTTTATCGGGGCACTGCCCAAATAAAAATGTCTATTTTATAGCCTTATCAAAAAAACTTTACCCCCCTTGTAAATGACAATGAACAGAGTCTTGAAGGGGAGCGTCCATATAAACTGATAACATTTTCATTACGAAGACGGATAATATTCTGGTACGATGTAAGCAGATATTTAACTGCTTGTCTGCTCTTTGAAATGATTAAGTAACAAACTTTCAATTTTCAAGGTAAATAATGTCCCGTGTCTCTGATTCTCAGAGCGGGTTTGTGTTAGAAGTCCAACAAATGCCACCGTGTGTAGCTTCATCTCAAAACCTTACTACACGGGGAAAGGTGTCTCCAAGGAAATCGGTGGGTGAGTCCGCCTGCGAGTATGACGTCACGTCTCGCGCCAGTGACTTTCAAAATGGCGAGCAAAGTGTTCATCAAACAGACGGATAAAGATTTCGAATTTATCATGGAGCTGTTCCGATTTCTTGGATTTTGAGATTTTAAGGACGCTATTGACATAGAAAACTAGACTTTAGTACTTTTTTGGAATGAAACGTCCAGTGGCATGGTGTAATGAATTTTAAAGATTCCTTCCTATCGTCGAGCAAATTTTACGGGCAATCATACCGACCGGTCACACTATTGAGGGCCAATGGACAGCAAGATTGAGGAATTTAGACACAGCAATGGGAGGTTCATCAAAGGATGTGTTATACTTTACATTGTGCGTATTTTCAGCTCTTTAGAGCTAGTGGAACCTCATATGAATCCTTTCAAATTTTTTTAGCTGTAGCGTTGAAAGAGGAAGCTAAATGACAAGTATTTGTGAGAGACTGTGAGCACTGAATCTTGTTGCTTTACCGCTTTTGAATACTGTACTGGGAATACACCTGTAATTCTCTGTAATAAAATCCCGAAAGCCAATAAAAGGTTTCGTTTAATTATTTTGTTTTTGGGTAAACCCAGTGGAGATTTTAGGGTAATAATATTGATGGTTAAGACCAATATTAAAGGCAAGTTTCAATTTCGCCAGTGGGTCACTGGTGGGTGTTGGGTGTAAATTAGTACAGATTGTGGTGTACTGTGTGTTGTTTGTCATGATGTCAACTAACATTGAAAAAAATTCAGCTCTTTCAGAGGAGGGACGTGTCTTGACAGCTTATGGTTTTTTCTGGCCGTAAGCTTAGCCAGTATGCAGATCAAGAGCTCTTGAAATCCCTTTTCCAAAAGAAAAATCCGGACTTAAGCTTAAAATATATATTGATCCAAGTGCATGATCAGCAGGGTCAGCAGTAAAGGAATAAAGGAAAAGAGGAATAAAGGAAAAGAGGCCAAAAGGAAAAATAGTGTTAAAAAACAAGGATTAAACAGAAAAAAAAAGAAGAAAAAAACGGTACTAAGAAACAGAAAACAGAGTCGCCGGGAGTCGAATCCGGTATATCTGCACGTGCAAGCAACTGCTTGACCACTGCGCCACAGTGACACACATGACTTGAAACATCAATTTTGTTATATCAAAACCATTTTTCTCTGCCATATACGTTGTTTGAAGCTGGTGGAGCTGTATTTATCGTGAATTCAAATACAGTCGACTCTCTCTTAACGGACACCTCTATAAGACGGACACGTCTGTAAAACGGACACCTTTAGTTGGTCCCTGCCTTTGTTTATTCCCTTTATTTGACTCTTTATAAGACGGACGTCTATCTAAGACGGACACTTAGTGCCGGTCCCAAAGGTGTCCGTCTTGGAGAGAGTTGACTGTATACATTTGAGGAAAATTAGCTTAAGCGCGTATTTCCAAGCTATTTCGCATTATTTCTGGTTCAACGGGCCGATCGATGTAGACAATCGATCGAACTAGCTTTACTGAATTTGGTGGAGAATTAGGAGATCAGCAGTGGCCCACGCTCGAATGAAATTAGGCTGGTTTAATTAGCGAAAGAATAGATGAAATGTAAACATGTGTGATCTGTGAATAGAACCTCCTATTCTGGAGACTAAACCTTGCCTATTTTAGAGAAAAATCGGATTTAAATTTTGGTGACCTTTCCGGTCCCGTGAAAAACATGATGGCGATCCCTCAACACGGCCCGCAAAACAAGTTAACAAAATTATACAATTACGGACACAAAATATCAAAACGGTTTACACCAGCAAACGGTTTACACAAAGCTCACACACCTTCTATCAAATTAGCAATATAAAGCGATATTTGCTAGCTTCTTAGCTTTTCGTCGACCTCGCTTGACCTAATAACTGTGGTATCCCTTGCTAATTTGCATAAGTGACCCGAGGCTCTTGCTCGTCACTATATGACGTCACACTGGCAGACGGAGTGGTCAAGAAAGGTAGGCGGAAAACAATAGAGTCACCTTCCCGCCCCCTGCCTAACTACAACCAAAGTATGAAGGAACCTTTCTTTGACCATTTCCAATAATGGAAATGACATTCGTTCGAGGTTCTTCAAACCCTCAGGGTCTTAATTAAAGGCAATGGGTTACCGCAGTTTATCGATTTTACTTAGTTTTGCCAAACGCGTGCGAAGAAATTAATTCTCAAGGATCAACACGCAGCCTCATGACATAAAATGTATCTCCCGAGCGTAAAGAACTCGAAGTTCAGGGCAACCAACACAGACAACTAAGTTTCAAAACTAACAGGCTTGCTTTGAAAACCCGATTAGAATCCCTCTGCCTTCTTTAGTTTTGTCCATCTATCTGTGCTTATTTTGGTATTTGTTGTGTTAATTAATCTCTTCTTCAATGTTTTGCGCGGTTATTTAATATTTATCTCAACTTGGCAAAAATGCGTGACACAGCCCAGTCCGTTCAGGTATCTTACCGTAGTACATTTCACGACAGCGAGGATTTCAGAAACGCCTTCATCCTTGTTGTTGTTGTTAATGTATTTTCCTGCGCCTTCCACTTTGAAGATATTGGCCTTGATTTTTAGAGAAATAGCCCCCGAAATGTTCAACAAATCCCTCACATCCTCCTTTGATTCAATGAATTTGTATTGGAAGGAAAATCGATTAACATTTTCAGTTCTGGTTTTTATTTCGTGCGGGAAAATATCGATGCCTGCTCTATTGTTTTTTGAGTCGTATGTCCGACCAATAATGCACAGATTGGAGAAGGCCCAAGCTGGAACATCCATGATTCTAAAATGTAAAGAAAAAGCATAGTTTACCACTTTCACTGAGTTAAGGACGTTCATTTATTATTATTATTATTATTATTATTATTATTACAGATGTGTGAAATTTGTAAATCTCTGCATGAGCTCCCTTGGCGTTTTCTCCGATGAATGCTCCACGTTCTTAGACATGATGAATGACATTGGCATTGAAAAAAAGCAGCAACTTTATATAATCAAGAAAATGATATAGCCATTAGAGCAACAAATTACATATTTTGTTGTAGAAATAAGAATTGGGATAACCCAGACTTAACGCAATTTTGATTTCTTTTCTTTTCTTTTCTTTTTTCTTTCTTTCTTTCTTTTTAATAATCCAATCCTAAGCAGAATTTGTAACTTGCCTATACGTAGCGAGATTTACAATTGTGCATTCAAAAACACAAATAAAGTTTCCCTTATTATTATTCTGTGTTAAGGAATTGAGAAATTTATTTCCATTCAAATTCAGTACAATACCACACAAACTTTATCGAGGGTTCCTGAAAAGGGCTTTTCCGTCACAATATAAAACTATTAGCAAAAACGAAAAAAAGAATTTAACCCTATTCAGCCGCGCTTTTTTTTGCCTCCTGCGACCGGGGTTGGCCTCGGAGCCCCCCCTCCATAACTTCAAAACCGCTCATCCTACGGCCACTAAATTACACACAATAATGTACTCATCATTTCCAACTTCTGGGCGTAACGTGGTTCACACAATGACGTAATCATTATGACGTCTTGTTGTTGAATTTATTCGCAGAATCCAAATTTTCCTCAAAGTAGACATAAAGCGAAAAATACTTAAATAGTAAGGTCTCTGATAAAATCAACGAACTTGGCTAACACATAAATGATCTTAAACTATAGCAGTGATGTCATGATGACATCATTAATTACCATAAAAGGAACTGGAAGCATCCGCCATCTTGGATCCGCCATTTTGAATTATTTAAATGTATTCTGTTTTACTTTAGACTCGTATAAATCGAGGCATTTTTAATAGAAAACTTAATCTGAGTATAAAAGAATGGTTTGGAAGAGAAAAAAATCAGCAAAAATATGAAATTCTGAGAGAAATGAACACTGTTACAAATTTAACTCGGCATCTGCCATTTGGTCATATTAAACTCATGATTTTTCTCTAGCTGGTCACTAAAACAGTTCAGAGCTTTTCCACTTTTGGAAATGTTTTGATCCGCGAACCACAACCACTAATTACCCAATCACGGAGCAAATTTGGAGTCGCATGACCCCAGGCTTGTTTTCATGACAGTCAATACAAGAGTCAAGAGTATAGTCAAGCATAGTCGCGATGAAAAAAATTCAGATATGAAAGGAAGTTATGAACCCTTTCATTACTCGCTGGGATGAACCGTTTGCAGGAAAAGAGAAACGTGTCGTTATTATCTGTCTGCATGGGCTAAATAGCGATAGAGTGGGCCGATTTCCGGAGCTTCTATCCGTACTGTCCACGCGGAGTTGTTTCACCCTGGCCTCGGTAGCCAGGAAGGATATCATGGTTCAGTTTGGGAAAGCGAACTTTGTGAAGACAAAAATCTAATCATATAAAAACATATTTTTTACCGGTAGGGATGAACTGTTTGCGGAAAGAGGAGTATAATTTTGATATCCTTTAGCGAGGATTTCGGTCGTGGCGAAGCCATGTGAAGATTCACTGTGGGCCCAACGTGACATTTAGACTTAGCAGGGATTTTATCACATACACGGACAAAAAAATCATGTAGTTATTCCGATCCAGACATTTCGAAGAAATCTAAAGAAACTAAAACCTTTATATTAATGTTATTAAGCCGCAAAAAAAAAGCCATAACGCTTTAAAAGAGGTCAAAGAAAATGCTAAAACTCTGCATCAGAGGTCAAAGAAATACCACAGGAAATCAATATGCGTGAAACCCAGCTTCATGTCCTCTCAATGTGAGACGACTGGAAGAAAAAAAGTAAGTACTTGCTCAGTCAAATTTAAGAATGCCCCACAGCATAATTTACCCGCTTGAAAGAAAAGAATTGAACAAAGGGCGTTTTAACAAGAGGTATTAAAATGTCGTGCAACGGGTCTACCGCACTAGGCAACGCCTTCAGGCTTGTTTTTTTTTCAGTGGGTAAAATAACCCCAGGAATAACATATAAAAGGTCAATAACGACAATAACCAAAAACTCAGATCGATCACCCATTTCTGTTGGTAGTTGTAGTATAGTGCTTATTCGGTGGACTGCAACGCCGGGAAAAAATGCTTGATATCATCGAAAATATAAGGCATGTAGTCTTTATCCTCGAGTTGCTCAGCCTTCCAGAAGAGGTTCATTTTGCCACAGACGATTGTTTGACAAAAAAGAAATCGCGGCCCGTCTACCAGCAGTGTGGCCTATCTTCAATTTTGTATTTCTGTCAATGGCGGCAGTGGAAAAACATGAAGAGTTCAAAATGCAAATGACAAAAGGCTTCAGTTTTCGATAAACAAATTTCTAGCTGCTGCGTTTTTATCCACCAATATTCACTTGTCAAAATTTTGACCAATCTTGATCGAAGTTGTCATTTGTAGGAGGGATCAGGGAGCTGTGACAAACAGTGCGCGTTGAGACGTAAAAGAGGAAAAGCGCAAGTCAAATTTTTGCATGTATAAACAAGTAATCACATGATTTTTCTCGTGCAATTTGGGATAAATCAGCACTCGTAAAATTTTTCAAAGACCACAAATTGCAATCTCCTGACGAGCTAGTGCAATTTTGTTAGTCTTTGAAAAAAATACTTGTGTTGCGTTTTTATCCCAAATTGCACTCGAAATCATGCGATTACCCATACAAATTGAACAGCGCGCGCGTAAAGGTAATTAAAATCTTTGCTCGTTGACACTTATATAGTCTTGATAATAGCGTTACAATGACGTGGAAATGTAGACTTTTTACGATCTTGAGATACGTAGAAAAGTGGAAATATGTTCATCGAGCCTAGTTCTAGTTGAGAAGGGGGGCAAAAGGGAATAGCAAATAAAAAACTTTGTGCATCTGCATCCGAAAAATCCAAATTGAAATGCACTTATAGCGAACAAAAAAAAATACAAAAATACCACGTTTACTAGTCACGAAGAAACTTGTTTGGGGCTTAGCTCTTCCCTGTAACCAATAGATCATTCTTTGCACGTTTCAGGGATATGTAGATCTTCATAATATCAATTACTATATTACTGACAGTAACAAGAGTATAGATAAATTAAAGAGTAGCAGAACAAGCAGGGCAGTGAAAATTATTGCAGCTGATAAGCAGAACCAGAACCTTGTTAATTTTACGTCTCTATTCTCTTCGAAATTTTCGCAAAAATGTAACTAATTTGCGTTTTCTACGGAAAGTGATGTTCCACTTCTCTTAAAACGAAGCGAAGACTTAGTGTCCAAAGCGTTCGATTAGACAGGAATAACTGCGCCAGTTGTACGTATTTTCATTCAGTTGTGACTAAAATCGATCAGTTGTTATATGATCCATCGATGGATCATATCAGTAGTGCGTATTTTCATTCAGTTGTGACTAAAATCGATCAGTTGTTATATGATCCATCAGTAGTGCGTATTTTCATTCACAACCGAATGAAAATACGCACAACCGATCGATCATATAACAACTGATCGATTTTAGTCACAACTGAATGAAAATACGCACTACTGATCGATCATATAACAACTGATCGATTTTAGTCACAACTGAATGAAAATACGCACTACTGATCGATCATATAACAACTGATCGATTTTAGTCACAACTGAATGAAAATACGCTCTACTGATGGATCATATAACAACTGATCGATTTTAGTCACAAATGAATGAGAATACGCACTACTGATCGATCATATAGCAACTGATCGATTTTAGTCACAACTGAATGAAAATACGCACTACTGATCGATCATATAACAACTGATCGATTTTGGTCACAACTGAATGAAAATACGCACTACTGATGGATCATATAACAACTGATCGATTTTAGTCACAACTGAATGAGAATACGTACAACTGATCGATCATTCGACTGATCCATTTTAAGCACAACTGGATGAAAATACGTACAACTGGTAGATTGCATAAGCCGAGTTTACGCTGATCAATGTATCAATAGTATAGTACCTGACAACTGATTGATAATGAACTGATCGTTTATCAGCAAAACTGATCGAAATTTGAAACAGCTTATCATGGCTGATTACGGATATATGGTCGACTTTACACGACAGATTACCGATTGATGATATGCTGGCTGATCTATTTTACGTATATCTGGTAGAAAATTAGCACAATATAATAATATTTCAATTGATCGATAACTGGTCGGTAAATCCGATCCGCACAACTGATTGATTGGAGTTCATAGTAAACTACTAAGAAAGTGTTCCAATAATGACGACGAAAAAGCAATAATGGAAGGATCAAGGAGTCCGTCTTTCTGATTTTAGCGCTTATATCCATGATTCAGAACAGAAAAAGATTAAAAATTTATAGCCAATGAAAAAGTCTATTTTGAAACAAACGGCGCGCCATACTTACTGGCGATGACTAATTCCGGGAAATACTTAAGGGTGCAGTGGAATCCGGTCCCAAGCAAATACCTTGTTTTTATTCTTAGAATCTCCTGATATCACCAACCAGTATTTTTTGCAAAGCCAGAACTGCACGGTAAGTCTGAAAAGAGATGAAATGTATGTACCTTACTTGAGTTACAGCACTCTAGATTAAACATTTTAATGAATACTTCGTTCAACTAACTAGAGCAATTTAATGTTTACCAGCTGTCTTCATGATTTTCTGTATTAGACTTAAAACACGAAGGATAAGGCCTGGGAACCCGGGGTTATAAAAGCATTCTAAAATTCTCCTTGTTTGAAATATAAAAACGGGTCTATTTGGTACCCAATACTCCATGCGTTTCGGTGTAAGAGTTGACGGCTTTTAAAATCGAGAAGCAATTGATCTTTCAAAGGCCATGTTGATCAATGCCTTAACAAAATCTGGTAGTTCAGCCATACGAAGAACAGCAATGTATGCACAGAGTAGCACGCTGCGGATGGTATAATGAAATCGAAGGGAGGGAATCAAAGGCCAACGTAGATGTATATTTTCCTACCTTACAATCCAGAGGGAAAGTTGCAAAACGCAATCGCCGAAGGCATTTCGACGAAGTTTGTATGTTTAATATTCCTCATTGTCACACCTAGCGACGCGAACAAATAATTACTCACTTGTCAAAAAATAACCAATACCAAGACCGTTTCATTTGATGCAATTGTGACGTTATTACTTTTTCCCTTGAAGAAGCCCCTCCCGTAAGTGTTCCAAGATTCATTACACGGGTAAAAGGAGTTCGAAGAAAGCTAAATTCTAGTCAAGAAGGTGACGATTTGCTGTTAGCTCAGTAACCTTGACTTATTTCTTCAAGATACGAGTAAGGTAACGTAGTACTTAAGCCATGACATTTTTATTGGTCAACCTAAGAGCTCCTCGATTCGCGTATCAGAGGTTGCCAGATCCGTCGATTCCTTTACGTTCCTTTGTACCTAACGAAATTCCTGATCATGATCAGTAACATAATTAAAAAGCACTTTTCTCCGAACTTAATATGAAAAGCTTTATACCGCACTGACGGGAACAAAAATGAATCACAACTTTGTCCTTCTATGAAACAAACATGAACCTGATACATTTGCTGTTGGAAACCCAAATTAAAAACATGACTGGAGCTCAGGAAGCTTCTAAAAGTGTCTCAGAAGAATTAAGGACCTTTTAAAATACGACGACAACATCATTATCATTTTAAAAATGGTGGAGTGACTTATAATAATGGTCACAGAAGCAAACATTCAACTTGTGTGTTCTATTATGGCGCGCCGTTTGTTTCACAATAGATTTTTTCATTGGTTATAAATTTTAATCTTTTTCTGTTCTGAATCATGGATATAAGCGCTTAAAATCAGAAAGAAGGACTCCTTGATCTTTCCATTATCGCCTTTTGGTCGTCATTATTAGGAACACTTTCTTAGTAGTTTACTATGAACTCCAATCAATCAGTTGTGCGGATCGGATTTACCGACCAGTTATCGATCATTTGAAATATTATTATATTGTGCTAATTTTCTACCAGATACACGTAAAATCGATCAGCCAGCATATCATCAATCGGTAATCTGTCTTGTAAAATCGATCATATATCCGTAATCAACCATGATAAGCTGTCTCAACTTTCGATCAGTTTTGCTGATAAACGATCAGTTCATTATCAATCAGTTGTCAGGTACTATACTATTGATAGATTGATCAGCGTAAACTCGGCTTATGCAGTCTACCAGTTGTTCGTATTTTCATCCAGTTGTGCTTAAAAAGGATCAGTCGATTGATCCATCTGTAGTGCGTATTTTCACTCAGTTGTGACTAAAATCGATCAGTTGTTATATGATCCATCTGTAGTGCGTATTTTCATTCAATTGTAACTAAAATCGATCAGTTATTATATGATCGATCGGTTGTGCGTATTTTCATTCAGTTCTGACTAAAATGGATCAGTTGTTATATGATCCATAAGTAGTTCGTATTTTCATTCACAACTGAATGAAAATATGCACAACCGATCGATCATATAACAACTGATCGATTTTAGTCACAACTGAATGAAAATACGCACTACTGATCGATCATATAACAACTGATCGATTTTAGTCACAACTGAATGAGAATACGCACTACTGATGGATAATATAACAACTGATCGATTTTAGTCACAACTGAATGAAAATACGCACAACTGATCCCTCATATAACAACTGATCGATTTTAGTCACAACTGAGTGAAAATACGCACTACTGATCGCTCATATAACAACTGATCCATTTTAGTCACAACTGAATAAAAATACGCACTACTGATCGCTCATATAACAACTGATCGATTTTAGTCACAACTGAATGAAATTATGCAGAACTGATCGATTATTCAACTGATCCATTTTAGGCTCAACTGAATGAAAATACGCACAATGGTAGATTATACAAGCCGAGTTTACGCTGATCTACAATGAACTGATCGATTATCAGCAAAACTGATAAAAATTTGAGACAGCTTCTCATGGTTGATTACGGACAACTGATTGATCTTACAGACATATGATCGAATTCACACGACAGATTACCGATTGATGATATGCTGGCTGATCGATTTTACGTGTCTGGTAGAAAATTAGCACAATATAATAATACTTTAATTGATCGATAACTGGTCGGTAAATCCGATCCGCAAAACTGATTAAAAATTTATAAGCAATGAAAAAATTAATTTTGAAAGAAACGGCGCGCCATAGTTCTATACTGCAGAAATATGTTGGCTACAGTTCAATGGCATTGCTCTATTTCCCAAACGATGTGATATGGCGTCTCCTGTTTTGATGATTTTCTTTCTCTATTTCCCAGAATGTCAACTTTGACCCCCAAACCAATTATTTTTTGTTCATCTTTCTTTTTTTCCAAGAAGTTAGATTCTGTGTGCTGAAATATTAGCCATCTTTAATAATTTAATTAGGGAATTTCAACCTCCCACAACAAGCATAGAAATACTGAATCAGACCTATTTAGTGTTAGGATTAACTTTGTTATCCGTTTTTAAAATCAACGAAGAAAAGCGAATCTTGGATACGTACACGTTTGGTTATTTTGCGGTGTACAAGAAATTAAATGCATAGCGGTTTGTATTGTGAGATCCTTAGTCCACGGTTTAAAAGCATCGATACACACATATGGATATCATTAGTATTTTATCTGGATGCTAATTCTGGGAGGAATCTTGAATATGAGTCGCGGTGGCCCAGCCAGACCGCACTGGAATGGGTGACAGCGTGGTTTCAAATTCGTTTGATAACAAATTCTAATTACAAGACTTGTTGATCAATCTTCTAACTGATTGAATTTAACTATATCCAGACTGGTTTACCTTGGAAATGGCGATGAATATTCCTGCATATACTGTTCCTACATCAAGTCGTCTTGGATGCACATTTGATTGCCATACTTCAAGTTCTTGCACTGAGATTTTCCCGGCAGATATTTCATCAAAGACAGAGCATGTCAACAAGTCAATCTTCAAATTCAAAGCGGTTACCTCAAACGCAGAAGTCAAGGAGTTAATGAATCTACCGTCTGATTTGCCACTAAGGATCAAGGCAAACCTGCTGTCTGTAGAAGGACCGGGAAAGTATTTCAGCGACGACCTTAAAGTCGAGGAGGACAAAACTGAAATATTAGCTGTAATGACATGCATTACGGTAATGTACCTTTCTTTATCTTGAGTCTGTTTTTTAGTATTGCAATATGTTTAGCTTCTTTTGTTGATTTCCCAGTACATCTGTATATACTAAGGCCTAGGCCAAACTTCGAACTGTTTATTAGACGAACCAAACTCTAATTTGTGTCGACCTAAATTAAGGGGGTATTTACATGAGACCGGGAGGAACTCAGACCGGCCTGACTTCGTCTCGGCCCTTACAGAAATTAAGTTTACTTTAAGTGTACTTCTCAGAAAAAAAAGTACATTTGAATTCTACTTCGTTTTTACTTCAAGGAAAAAGTTATAAATGAAGTATATCTGGCAAATGTACTTCGTCTGATTTATACTTCAAATATTTATATGTAAGTGTACTTTAAGCATACTAATTCTTCGAACTTCAGTGCTTGTGAAAAATATTTTCCCAAAGAAAAGTGTACTTTAAGTATACTTTGAAACGGAACTGACACAGTCATATCATTCTACTGAGGATCTTGATATCACTTCAAGACAAAAGTATACTTTAACTTGAAAATACAATTTCAGTGTTTTTCAATAGAGGACATTAATTTGAGAACA